>NC_057795.1:94414619-94469068 GCF_018294505.1 Triticum aestivum | reverse complement strand
CCGCCCCGCCGGACGAGTCGCCGGAGGTACCCGAACCCCGCCGCCGGTTTTCTTAAATAAACCCTCGGTTTTTTTGAAAACCCTAGATCGTTTTTTTAGATCGGTTTATTTTTTTTGATTTATTTACTTAACGAACGTTCGTTCGCCCGTTCGTTTTAACGAACGCGTTCTCTGTTTAGTTTCTGCTAACGAACGTCCGTCCATTTAGCAGTTCGACGTTTTTCTTTTTATCGGTTTTATTCCGCGATTATTCTGATCGCGATTTCTGATCTGTTTTTCAAACCTGTTTATCTTTTCGCTCGTTTAATGGAATCAGGCGATTCAAGTGCCTGGAGTTTCGTCTCGAAACTCTCTTTCCGAATAATCAACTCAAACAAGATTTTTCTTCTGTAAAATTTGGCTTAGATCCAGATTAGTAAAACGACGTTGTTTCTTTTGCCGTTTGAGTTTCGTTGCTTCGTTTGATTTGATTCTTCTTGCAAAACCGGAGTTCTTAAGTTGAACTCTCCGGTCAGACTCTTTTATCTGGAGTTCTACTTGTGCATCTTTGATTGTTGCTTATGTATGTTATTGTTTGCTTGCGCTAGAATTCCCGGAGTGCGAAGCGTGTTACTACGAGTCTCTAGGATACCCGGATCGTCAGCAAGGCAAGTAACACATTGATCATACTCTTTTCATACCCAGTTTTTATGCATTAGTTTCAACCCTCAAACATTGCATGACTAGGATGTCTTTAACTTGTGGGTTGGGAAGTAGTTGCTGAGGTAGAACCTATTGCCCTGTTTATTATCAAACCCTTGGGAGTTACTTCTACGTTATGCTTATATTGCCATGCTATGCTCGTAGACGTGGATTGGGTTTGAGTGATATCCATGACAGATGTGAGATTGTTAATTAATGGTTTACTTAAGGTGGCAACTTTAATACACATCTGGGTGGATTGAGGCACCTGGGGTTACCAGTGATTGCTTGTTTTATTTTTGGAAATCCCGGGGTTACTGTGTGATTCTCCTATGGACCGCCACCTAGGCTCAAAGGGAACTGAGTCTATTCATGCTAGAAACTTCTGTGTGCAGTCGCAAGCTATTATGGGCTCTAGCATAGTTTGAGTAAGTTGCGTGAAGCTCTTGAAGAGGTGGATCAGCAGGTAGTGGGTTTGTAGGTTTGGTATGGTCTGCCCGGAGTAGAGAGTTAATGCTTCTGAAAGAATGTGTCTCGGTCATCCGTCTCTCAAACACCATGCAGTGCGAGAATCAACGGAGGCGATCGAGTCTTGCGGGGAAAAGTGCGCAAACCTCTGCAGAGTGTACAATCTAATCATGGTTAGCCGTGTCCCCGGTTATGGACAATTCTCAGTATCTAGTACTTGAGTATTCGCATGTATCGCAACACTCTAAAATCAATTTTGCTTGGGTTGTTAAATTACTTTTAATTGGGATCATTGAGTTGGGGTGTACCTTCTCAAATGATGTTTCAACTACGATGATAGTTAAATTAAAACTGATTCCTTTGTAGTAGGGAAAAATTGGCTTTTCGCAAAAATTGTAACCGTAGAGCTTTCCACCAGCCAAATATGCATGTAGTAGTAGCATTATTCTGTTATTGCTCTTCTGTGTTACATTGCCAGCATATTCCATGTGCTGACCCATTCTCGGACTGCAACGTATTGTGTTGCAGACTTTTCAGACGAGGAGTAAGGTTCGTAGGTCATTGCCGTGCAGCTCAGTTATGCCGTTGGAGTTGATGGACTCACTTTATCTTCCAAGCCTTCCGCTGTTATCGCATTAGATGGCCTTAAGCCATATTATTGTAATAAGTTCTCTTTTGAGACATTCGATGTAATAAGTGTGTGATTGCTACTCCGTTATAAATCCTTCGAAGTACTATGTGGTGTCAGCATTACTGATCCAGGGATGACACCTGAGCACAGAGACTTGACCATCTGAGGTCGGGTCGCTACACATAAGTTGTTTTCTCACAAAATCCCGATGCATATTAAGTGGGTTAGACTTAAATGTGCTAGTCATATACTTCATGATGCTCCCGTTATGTTTCAATTCTTATCTTTTGTGTGAGCATCATTGAAATCATCATGCCTAACTAGGGGCATTAAACAATAGCGCTTGTTGTGAGACATCCCAATTTTATTTTTGTTCATTGCTTTTTGTTCCTGTTTAATAATAAATAATTCATCTAGCCTCTGGTTAAATGTGGTTTTATGTTTTAATTAGTGTTTGTGTCAAGTAGAACCTTTGGGAAGACTTGGGTGAAGTCTATGTGATCTTGCTGTAAAAAACAGAAACTTTTGTGCTCACGAGATTAGCTGTCATTTTTTTACTGGTGAGTGATTTTAGGTTGATTCTTTTTGCATATGATTAATATACAAATTCCTCACGTCCACCAATTTATTTCAGAATTTTTGGAGTTACATAAGTATACGTTTGATACAGATTACTATAGACTGTTCTGTTTTTGACAGATTCTGTTTTCTATGTGTTGTTTGCTTATTTTGATGAATATATGAGTAGTATCGGAGGGTATGAACCAGTAGATAGTACACCAATATGAATTTAGAATGAATTCACAACAGTACCTAAGTAGTGGTTTTATTTTCTTATACTAACGGAGCTTACGAGTTTTCTGTTAAGTTTTGTGTTGTGAAGTTTTCAAGTTTTGGGTAAAGATTCGATGGACTATGGAATAAGGAGTGGCAAGAGCCTAAGCATGGGGATGCCCAAGGCACCCCAATGTAATATTCAAGGACAACCAAGAGCCTAAGCTTTGGGATGCCCTGGATGACATTCCCTCTTTCGTCTTCGTTCATCGGTAACTTTACTTGGAGCTATATTTTTATTCACCACATGATATGTGTTTTGCTTGGAGCGTCATTTTCTTTTGTTAGTATTTGCTTGCTGTTATTTAGAATAAAGTTTTGCGTCTATATTTTCAATAAAAATGTCAAGGATATCCTTTACCATGCTTATTTTGCATGTATACATGTTAATGTTTCAAAACAGAAAGTTTACCGATGTTGCAAAAATTCCCTAGAGAAGTCAGAGAATGACATAATATTGAAACTTTTTTCATATTGAGCTATGATAAATTTTATACAGTTTAGTATTTTTCTCATAATTGTTGGAGTTACGGAAAATGATGAATCTTACATTCTTTACAGACTATATTGTTTTGGCAGATTGCTGTTATGTTAGCATTGTGTGCATATATTTGCTTGTTTAATGATTCTATTGGAGGATAGGAGTATTAAATATGCAGAGACATTTAGTATACAATGTTGAATAATAATTTTAGTGACTTGTTACAGTAGAAAATTATAAGGTTTTTGCATTGGTTTATACTAACTTATGTCACGAGTTATTGTTGAGTTTTGTGGATGAAGTTTTTGAGATTTAGGAAAACCATGATATGAGAGGAATTAAGGAAACACAAAAGCTCAAGCTTGGGGATGCCCAAGGCACCCCAAGATAATATTCTAATAATTCTCAAGCACCTAAGCTTGGGGATGCCCAGGTAGGCTGTCGGGGAAGCTGATCCACGAACACCTATGGGACCGGCGGACCGAGCCCCTTTCAGTTCGGCGGGGGGCGGAGATCGCACGAAGAGCGGATCGAGGCGAAGCACACGAGCAGTTTAACCAGCTTCAGAGCTCTTCAGAGAGATAACACTCCTACTGCTGCATGTCTGTGTGTATTCAGTTCTTGCTCGAGAGCGCTGAGTGCTACAGAACACCTTGGCTGCTAACGAGATCGAGCGTGTGTGTTCTTCTGGCTTCCGAACTGAGCCGAACCCCCCCTACGTTGCACATGGCCCTCCTTTTATAAGCTCAAGGGGTCACCGACAGGTGGCAACGTATACAAGGGTAAAAATGGAAAAGGAGTTGCGGTTGGTACAACTACCTGTACAGTGTATCCTACCTAACCCTGACGGCAGGGGACAAAGGCATTAAATGCCCATCTGTGTCGCCCAAACAGTGCAGAAAAGGACCGTCAGGGACGCCACCATTCGCCACGATGCTAATCTTGTCAGTGTCGCTTGCCACCATGCACCGTTGGCTGCACAGCCGCTTGCCACGCGCGCCTGGAAAGGCTCTAGGGCGACACGTTGGTGGATGCGCTGGAGCGCGGGTACAGGGCAGTAGCTTGTCGTGGCAAGCGCCTTGCCGCGGTCGTTGTCTTGTCGCGCCCGGAAGCTTGTCGCTCACTGGGCCTTGCCGGGACGCGTGGCGCGTCGCGGCAAGTTCCTTGAGATGCCTTGGTTGGCCTTCCCGGCAAGCTCCTCTTGTCGGGGCCTTGTCTCCTTGGCTTGAATACTTTGTTCTTGAATGGCTCCAAAGGAACCACGGAGGACCTTGGCGGTCGCCCGGCAAGCCTTGCCGCGGGGTGCTGCAACTGTCCGTGCACAAGTTTGGGATACTAGGGTACCCCTACTCTAGTACACCGACAGGAGCCCCTGGGCCTGGGCCACACACGGTGTCGAGCGCTGTTGGGTCAGGCCCAAAACAGGGCACGGGCACGCGCGGCCCGAGTTACGCCATATCTTACTCCGTATCCACCGCGCCCTCCCCCAACGGCACGCGTCGAATGCGGCGTCGTGGGAGAGATCGTGGGTGGTTTCTTTATTCAGAAAAGCGGAATGTCTGCCCCGTCGCTCTTTATAAGCAGGGGAAATAGGGGCGGTTCGCCCTTCTCGATGATTGCTACTCCATTCCCGGAAATCTCCGCCGCTCCCCCCTTCTTCCCAAAGTCGAAAGAGCGCAGCGCTCCGCCCCCATCGCCACCAACACCACCGACGCCGCCGATCTCCCCCGCCACCTCCGCCATGGCCCCGAAAGCCGACAATGGGAAGGGCGTGAAGTCAACCGAGGCGCAGCGGCTCGCGGCACTGCGAAAGGAGTGGGCAATCTTCCCCCCTCAGATTGACGGGAAGGAGCTGAGGGAGTACTACTACCTCTTGTGGTCGACGGAGACGCGAGCGCATCCGCGCACGAGGGTACTCTCAGCTGCCGCTTCGAGACTGGCTCCGAACGGGTATCCCTTCTTCGCGCTGTTCTTCTACATCGGGCTCTGCCCGCCCTTCTCTGAATTTTTCTGTGACATCATAAACACCTACGGGTTCCGCCTCCTTGATTTCACCCCCAATGCCGTTCTGACCATGGCAGTTTTCACACATCTCTGCGAAAACTTTGTCGGAGTCCATCCAAACGTAGCCCTTTTCTGCCACTTCTTTATGCCCCGAGTCGAGAGAGGAGAGCCCCTTGCCGGCGGAATCGCCTGGATCTCGAGGGTCGGCAAGAAGGAAGCTTATCTGGAGGGAGAGCTCTGCAGCAAGTGGGAGGAATGAAGAGCAGATTGGTGCTGGATTGTCGAGGAGAACCCGCCGCCATTTACCGCCCGGCGCCAAACCCCAATATTACGCGGCAATGATTGGAGCAACGTGGCCCCGGAAGATGAAAGGCTGAAGATTGCCGTTACCTGGATCTTGCGCCTCAGGCTTGCCGGGCTCACCGTAGGCGCCGTTGGCGCAGATTTTCTTCGCTGCCGCATCGCCCCCCTTTAGGAGAGGAGGAGACCCGCTTGGGAGTTCCAGAACTCGGTTATGAGGCTGCACCCGGGCCTCAACTTCAACTTCACTGTCCTGGAGCTGGACGCGATGCTCCTAGAGCTATTCAAGCGCGATCCTCAACATCCATTCATGTTGCCGAGGAGTGTCGTTCCGTTGTGCAACAATTCCTCGCTCGACTGCATCCGTGCAATGATGCCGCTGTGCGATTCGCTTGGAATTGTTTCCAACTTGGCAAGAGCCCGCAGACGACGTCGTGCAGGAGTTCTTCGACAGCTTGGTAGAAGTGCCGGTCCGCCCCGATGAACAGAAGAGCCTCACCCGCGACACCACCGATGCGGAGATGCAGCGCATTGCCACTAGGTTGGAAGAGGCGGCGGCAGCAGCTGCCGCGGGCGAGTTTGGGTTCACCGTGGAGGAGGCAGAGGCAACAGAGGCGGCAAGCCTTGCCAAGCGAGAGGAGCTTGTCGGCGAGGAAGAGCTTGTCGGGCCTGAATAATGAGTCGAGCGAGCCCGCCGAGGGCGCGAGCGACCCGTTGAGGATCGGCTCCTCCTCCTCCCCACCTTCAGCCAGCTCGCCGCAAGAGGAGCCCCCAACACCAGCAAGAAGGCGTCTCCGCAAGGCCGGGGACGTGGCGGGGCGGCAGACGGGTCAACAGCCGCCGCACCGCGCGACGCGCTCGACCGCGGCAAGCACTGTTGCCGCGGGAGCACCTCACTCTGCTGCGGCAACTAGAGCGGGGTCTTCCCGGTCCATCGCTACTGCTCCTGCCAAGCGGACAAGGGAACCTACTCCTCCACCTCGCTGCACCGGAGGCAAGCCGGACTTCGATCTTTCCGCGCTCAGCTCCGACGAGGAAGAAGAAGAGTGAGATTCTTCACTGTACTTGTAGTTCTTCAATTCTTGCTGTTTTGTCTTGTCTCTGATTTACTTTACTCTGAACTCATTCCTTTTCAGGACTCTGGCCCAGAGAGCGGCAAAGAGAGCCAAGGTCCCGGTGATTGTCATTGAGGACGAACCCACCGCGGCAATAGGGGACGCGCCTAAGGCCACCTTGCCGGACCCAGCAACTATTTCCCAGCGCAGCCCCCATCGTAAGTGTATAGTTTTCTTCTTGCTGTCAGGCGCGCACTGGTGCTCTTGCTTTGTTGATATCTGACTGTTGGTTTGTGCAGGAGCAGAGCAGCCTCACCAGGAGTGCCCGGAAGCCGCTCCCGAAATGCCATCTGCTTCAACTACACCGCCAAGGGAGGATTCCCCGGCAAGGGAGCGTTCTCCGGCAAGGGTGGATTCTCCGGAAAGGGACAGTTCTCCGGCAAGGGATAGCACCAGTGATCCCCCGCTGGCGGAGACCACGGCTGCAGATCCTAGTGCAGGTAACCTTCTTGCTTAAAAGCCTCCCTTGGGTTCTTCTTCTTCTGATTTTCTTTTTGAATATTTGGTTGACTTTTCTCCCCTCTTCGGTCGTCAGGTCCATCTGCCGTGGATCCAATGGAAACCGAGGCCGTCGGCGAGGAGAACACGCGCGGCTACAACAACGACGCCGCGGCCACCGAAGAAGAGGCCGGCGCTGATGATCCCGCCGGCGAAGAGGCCGCCAAAGCTGCCGCCGCAGAAGCCGGTGAGGGAACCGGCGATCACACTGACGGCCCCGAGGCCGCAGGAGCGTCAGGCCCTACGCCGACCGCCGATCCCTCCGCCGCTGCTGCAGTGCCAGGCTCCGAAGAGCCCCAGCCGGGCGCCTACTTGAAGGCCGGCGATGGCATCTTCATCAAGCTCCCCTGGGCGTCAAGCTCCAGGGCGCCGGTCGAAGGGGAAATTTTGGATGGAGAAGTGCTTGCCTCCGCTGGGCTGACGCTGGTCGATGCGCCAAGCAGCAGCAGCGACGAGCCTGAGGAGGAGCGGTTGCTGCGGAAGTTGTTTTCGCTCTACCGCGCCCAACAAGCCAAGTTGGCATCCCGAGAGGCGCTTGTCGCGAAGGCGGGAGTGGACATCGAGAAGCGCGCGGAGGAGCTCCGGGGTCTCAGGCAGGAAGCCCTCCGATCCCTAGCAGAGGAGCAGGAGCAACTCGCCGAGGAGCGGAAAGCCTTCCTCCTCGGGAAGGCTGAGGTTGAAGAGCAACAGCAGCTTGCTGCCGAGAAGCTGTCTGCCCAGGAAGGTGAGTTGGCGCAGCGCAAGGTCAACCTTGACATCCACGAGGAGGAGCTTGCCGTGCGCGAGCAAGCGATTGGCGGGGCTCTCAAGGAAGCAAAGGACGCTGCCGCAGCTGCCGAGGCCGCCAAGAAAGAGCTGGAGACGAAGATGGCGCAGCTGGAGGCCGATCTTAAGGCGAGCGGCGAGGAGCTTGCTGCGCTCAAGCGTGAGCGCGAGAAGGACGCCGCTGCTCATGGTGAGCTGCAGGGTCATCTCACTGAGAGGAGCAAAGAGCTTAGCACCGCCAAGGACTCCAACACGGATCTCGAGTTGAAGCTGGCCACCTTGACCAAGACGCTGGACGGCGCCAGGGAGCAGAAGGTGTCCTTGAAGGAGAAGATCAAGACCGACGAGGCGCTGCTGGCAAATGCTGCTGCCGCCCATGATGCTTTCCGGGAGACTGTTGAGCACTGGACCGAGGGTCTCGTGGATCTTGCCGCAGCCATCGACGGGGAGCTGGTGCAGCTAGGGATAGAGGATCTCGGGTACTCCTCCGACGAGCACCTCCAACCCAGCGCCAAGCTCAGCTTGTTCTTCAAAGGTGTGGCGACGACCCTCCAGCGACTCCGGGAGAAGATCCCAAAGCAGCTGGCCGACAAGTCACGCAGGATCTGCGCGGGGGCTCTTCAGAAGGTGCTGGTGAAGGTGGCCTTCCGCAACCCAGGCCTCAACCTCACAAACATCCTCAGGTCCTTGCCGCCGGATGCTGATCTGGAAGCGCTCAAGGCCCTTGTCGCACCCATTGTGGACAAGGTCAGCGAGATCAAGAGGGTTGAGGGCGATCGCGTAGATTAGG
This sequence comes from Triticum aestivum, assembly GCF_018294505.1. Lineage (NCBI taxonomy): Eukaryota > Viridiplantae > Streptophyta > Magnoliopsida > Poales > Poaceae > Triticum > Triticum aestivum. The sequence goes on along the minus strand of NC_057795.1, from coordinate 94,460,501 downwards.
CCGCCCGTCTTCTCTTTTCTTTGTTGCTGCTGGTCATGTCATGAGAACAATCTGTTAGAGCTGCGACAAGTTATCTTGTAATATAACTCTATTTTGGGTAGAGATTTCTATGTCATTTCCTTTACTTGATTCCTTCCTTTGTATGTTTTGCCCTACGCTTTTAGGGAACTTGTCGGCGTAGGCACCTTAGCCGCGAGTGCTGAGTGCGGGACGTCAGCAGCCTGCTGGCGGTGCCGCTACCGACAAGAAACCTTGTCGCACCTAGTCGCAGCTCACTTAAGTTGTCGAGCGGACTCGAAACAAAGTAAGGGCGCAACTAGCTACGAGTTGGTTCCTCCGCGCACAGGTTTTCCATACAAAGCACGGTCGTTCGAGGAAGATAACTTAAAAAATTTTAAAACTAATTGCTCAAACTTTAGCAACTTAGCTTTCTGTCGTTTGCTTCCCGGTAAGGCGAAACTTCCTCGAGCGACGCTCGGTCCACACCATTATCTTCTCCTTTCCCCCTGGCAAACTTGTGGGCGAGAGAACCTTCCTTTCTTTGAGAAAGAGAAAGAACAGAATATAAAGATATGGAGCCTTATGGCTCGTTATTGCTTACCGGGGTTAGGTGCTGCACAAAGTGTCAGATAACGCATGCAAAAAATAGTGGAAAGCATGAAATTGACAAGATGTGCGGAGCACATGAGCTTTACTTATGCACGGGATCTGCGCCCGACATTGTACAAAGGATTACATGCAACATCGGCAAGACTTGTACAAAAGGTGGTTGCCGGAACTGGTTCCGGCAACCGCGCCCTACGGGTAAAACTTACGAAGATGCTCAATGTTCCAGGAGTTGCTCACCGGAATGCCATCTTCGGTCTCAAGGCGGACAGCGCCAGGCCTAGTGACTCGTTTCACCCGGTAAGGGCCTTCCGACTTCGGCGTCAACTTGTTGGAATTCTTGGCGGACTGAACGCGCCGAAGAACATGGTCGCCTTCCTCGAGACTTCTGGCATTAACTTTGCGGCTATGGTAGCGGCGCAAAGCTTGCTGGTATCGAGCAGCTCGTACAGCAGCCTGAAGACGGTCCTCCTCAAGGAGCAGCGCGTCATCTTGTCGCAGCTGCTCTTGCTCAAGCTCATCATAAGCGAGCACTCGAGGTGACCCATATACGAGTTCCGTGGGGAGAACTGCCTCTGCTCCATAGACTAGAGCGAAAGGTGTCTGGCCAGTGGCTCGATTTGGCGTCGTCCTGATCGACCAAAGAACCACCGGCAGCTCCTCAATCTAGTTCTTTCCGCACTTGCGCAGCCTGTCGAAAGTCCTGGTCTTGAGCCCGCGCAGCACTTCAGCATTCGCCCTCTCTGCTTGACCGTTGCTTCTCGGATGAGCAACAGAACTGAAGAAGACCTTGGCGCCAAGATCTTGGACGTACTGCATGAAGGTGCGACTCGTGAATTGCGTGCCGTTGTCGGTCATGATCCTGTTAGGGATCCCAAAACGGCAAACAATCGACCTGAAGAACTTGACTGCCGACTGTGCTGTCACCTTCCTCACTGCTTCCACTTCCGGCCACTTTGTGAACTTGTCAATTGCAACGTACAAGTACTCAAAGCCCCCGACAGCTCGGGGAAAGGGGCCGAGGATGTCGAGCCCCCAGACCGAAAATGGCCAGGATAAAGGGATCATCTGGAGAGCTTGAGCTGGCTGGTGTATCTGCTTGGAATGGAACTGGCACGCTTCACATTTGGTTACTTGTGTAGTTGCATCCTGGAGGGCTGTCGGCCAAAAGAAACCTTGCCGGAACGCTTTGCCCGCAAGTGCTCTTACGCCAATGTGGTGACCACATATGCCTCTATGTATCTCTGCCAACAGCTTTTGTCCGTCTTACCGGTGAATACACTTTAATTTCACGCCATTGAGTCTTCTTCTGTACAGTGTGTTGTCGACAAACTGATACATACTTGACTGCCAGGATACTCTTTCCGCTTCTTCTTGCTCTTTGGGAAGTTCTCCTGTCTGAAGGAAATGGACAATCTGTTGTGCCCATGCTGGAGCTTGTGGCTTGACAACAAGGACTAAAGGCACATCTGCTGCTGCGGGAACATCCGCTTCTACAGCGAGAACTTGCGGTTCAGCCGGAGCTTGACGTTCCCCGGCAAGCTTGCCGGAGCAAAACTTGTCGGGAGCGTCTGCTTCAACGGAACAAACCCTAGGGCTTGTCGGAGCAGACTACTCCTCAGCATCCTTGGTGTTGATCTTGAGGACCTTCTTGGCGCCGGCTTCGAGGAGCTCTGCCGGAAAGTAGTCACCAGAAATCAACTTCCTCTTCTTGCTCTGTCCAGTTGATGGTGTTACGGACGGTTGAGTCAGCTTGAGCACAAAGATCCCTGGTTCCACAGGTAACTTAAGTGCGGCGCACTTCGACAGGCCATCGGCAATGTCGTTCTGAGCTCTTGGAACATGTTCCATCTGTAGGCCATCAAAGTGCTCTTCTAGCTTTCTCACTTCATCAACGTAAGCTTCCATCAACGAACTCTGATAATTCTTGTTCACTTGGCGGACGACAAGCTGTGAGTCACCCCTGACAATGAGCTTCTTGATCCCAAGGTCTGCTGCGATTCTGAGACCGGCAAGCAATCCTTCATACTCTGCAGTATTGTTTGTTGCTTGCTCCTTGGGAAAGTGCATCTGGACTACGTACTTGAGGTGCTCTCCGGTGGGTGCAACAAGCAGCACGCCCGCACCGGCGCCTTGCAGCGAGAAGGCACCATCAAAGTACATTAGCCACTCTTTGCTTGCTTCCTTGACAGGGATGCTCGTTTCTGGAATTTCTTCATCTGGTGTTGGCGTCCACTCTGCTATGAACTCTGCCAATGCTCTACTTTGGATATTTGAGGTGCTCTCAAACTTGAGGCCAAAGCTTGATAGTTCCAGTGCCCACTCAACAATCCTGCCTGTTGCTTCTGGATTTTGCAGTATCCTCTTCAGCGGAAAATGAGTGATGATTGTGATCTCATGTGCCTGGAAGTAATGGCGCAGCTTTCTCGAGGCCATGAGAAGGCCGAAAAGCAATTTCTGCACACTAGAGTACCTTGATCTAGCTCCCTGCAGAAGGGAACTGACAAAGTAAACTGGGCGCTGCACCATTCTCTTCTGTATCTTCTCACACGCCTGCGCAGATCCATCTTTGTCGGGACCAGAGCTTGCCGGTGAAGTCCCCTGCTTGTCGCTGGATGCACCTGCCATGGTTGCTGGCTCATCATCCGCCTCCCTCTCCGCTACTAACGCAGCACTAACCACTTGATTGGTTGCCGCTATATATAGCAGCAACTTCTCTTGTGGATTAGGTGCGACAAGTGTTGGAGTGGAGGACAGGTATCTCTTTAAGTCCTGCAGCGCAGCCTCCGCCTCTGGAGTCCATTTCATTGGACCTGCCTTTTTCAATATTTTGAAAAATGGCAGGGCGCGCTCAGCAGACCTAGAGATAAACCTGCTGAGAGCAGCCACGCAACCGGCAAGTCTTCGTACATCCTTGACGCGCTTTGGTGCTTCAATCTGCTCAATGACCTTGATCTTGTCGGGATTGGCTTCAATTCCCTGCTGAGACAGGAAGAACCCGAGAAGCTTGCCGGAGGGGACTCCAAACAGACACTTCTCGGGGTTAAGCTTGAGGTTGATCTTGCGCAGATTTGCAAAGGTTTCGTCTAAATCTTGAATCAGAGTCGCTTTGTCCTTGCTCTTGACCACTATGTCATCCATGTAGGCTTCCACATTTCTGTGTATCTGCGGCTCAAAAGCGTCATGGACTACCCTTGCAAATGTTGAACCAGCATTCTTTAGACCGAAAGGCATCCGTACAAAATAGTATGTGCCACATGGGATGATGAATGCGGTCTTCTCCTCATCCTCTTCTGCCATGAAGATCTGATGGTATCTTGAGTATGCATCAAGAAATGAAAGCAAGTCACATCCGGCTGTGGAGTCAACAATCTGGTCGATGCGTGGCAAGGGAAATGGGTCTTTGGGACAAGCTTTATTGACATCAGTAAAGTCGATACAAAGACTCCATTTCCCGTTTGCCTTGCGCACGACTACAGGATTGGCCAACCACGTAGGATGGAGCACTCCTCTGACAAGGCCTGCTGCTTCCAATTTCTTGATTTCTTCAGCGATGTATTCTTGGCGCTCCACTGCCTGTTTACTGACTTTCTGCTTGACGGGCCACGCATGAGGACAGACGGCAGGATGGTGCTCGATTACTTTCCTGGGAACACCGGGGATGTCAAACGGTTGCCATGCAAACACGTCGACGTTCGCCCGCAGGAAAGCAACGAGCGCGCTTTCCTATTTAGGGTCGAGAGTGGCACTGATGGTGAAGGTACCACCAGTGCCGTCCTCCTTGGTGGACACCTTCTTGGTCTCAGGTGGAGCTACCATTGTCTTCTTACACTTGTCGGTGGAGCTCGATGGCGCGTCCTCGACGGTAGCGCAGCACTCCGAAGAGGTGCGCTTGCCGGAGTGGGCGTCAGAACTCTTGCCGGACTTGGTCTTCTTCTTCCCCCCGGGAGCTTCAACGGCAGGTGACCTGCGACCAGTTGCGGCTGCTGCCTCCCGGTAGATCTTGGCGGCGCAGATAAGAGCATCCTTCTTGTCGCCAGGGACAGAGATGACACTTATCGGGCCTGGCATCTTCAGCACGTTGTATGCATAGTGAGAGGCTGCCATGAATTTGGCGAGTGCTGGACGGCCGAGTATCCCATTGTAAGGCAATGGAAAGTCAGCAACGTCAAAAGTGACCCTCTCAGTCCTGAAGTTCAACTCGCTGCCAAATGTTACCGGCAACGTGATCTTTCCCTTCGGCTTGCTCCTTCCCGGATTGATTCCTTGGAATGTGCCGGTCTCTTCGAGCTCGCTGTCAGGGATCTGGAGTTTCTAGAGTACCACGGAGGAGATCAGATTCAAGCCGGCCCCGCCGTCAACTAGCATCTTAGTGACCTTGAGGTTGCAGATAGTTGGTGAAACCAACATCGGCAAGCACCCGACCGCAGTTATGCGATCAGGGTGGTCCTCAATATCAAAGATGATAGGCGTGCTGGACCATTTCAGAGGCTTGCGTGACTCGATGGGTGGTTCTGCTGCATTGACTTCCCGCGCCCACTGCTTGAGCTGGCGGTGTGAAGTATGCAGAGAAGCACCACCGTCAACGCACAGGACCTCTGTGGCTTTCTGGAACTCCTGCTCATCGGTCTCGTCATCATCCATATCTTCATCGTCGTCGTCATCTTCATCCTTGTCGCGGCCGCAGGGAGGTCTGTCTCCTTGCCGCTGCTTGGCCTTGCCGTGGCGTCCTCCTCGGCCGGGGCGTTTCTTGTCGATTCATCCAGCACCTTCTTGGCCCTTCTCCTTGTCGCGTCGCTCGTACTCAGCCTTTTGTTACTCGACAAGTTTCTCGACTTTCTTGCAGCTCTGGAGGTCATGGCCCTTGGTGCGGTGGATCTTGCAGTACTGCCTGTTGATGCCGTCCTGCTTGTCGGCGACCGCCACAGCCTGGTGGTTGGTGCCTGCGGCAATCTCCTTGCCGGAGCTACCAGCTTTGGCTTTCTTGCCGGATTGCTCAACGACTAGCACCTCTTTGCCTTTCTTCTTCCTGTTGTTCCGCCGCCGGTTTTTCTTTGCCGAGGCAGCATCTTCACTATCAGATCCTCCTGCTCCTGTATTCTCTCCGGGGAGTTTCCTCCCTTCCTCAGCACGCGCACACTTGTCGGCCAGGGCATATAGCTCACTGACGTCTCTGATCTTGCACATCGCCATCTCCTCCCGCATCCTACGGTTTCGCACGTTCTGATGGAACGCGCTGATTACCGTGGCAGGGTGGACATCTGGGATATTGTGCTATACGCGGCTGAATCTCTGAATGTACTTGCGCAGGTGCTCTCCTTCCTTCTGGGCAAGCAGATGAAGGTCGCTCTCTTGGCCATGAGGATTGTCTCCCCCTGTAAAGGCACCGACAAACTGATGGCAAAGATCTGCCCAGGAGGATATGTAGTTGTCCGGCAAGTGCATGAGCCAGGATCTGACATTCGGCTTGAGCACCAGCGGGAAGTAGTTGGCAAGGATCTTGTCGTCCCGCCCCCCAGCAGCTTGCACCGCGATGGTGTAGATGCTGAGGAACTCCGATGGATGCGACTTGCCGTCGTACTTCTCTGGTACGTCTGGCTTGAATTTCTTCGTGCTGGGCCACTGGACTTGCCACAGCTCACGAGTGAACGCAGGGCAACCTACCACGTACGGCAAGTCGCCTGGTTCCCCTGGCGCATGCATGTCGACAGAGGGCCCAGCGCGCTGGTCCGATTGACGCCGCGCTTCTCTTCGGCGCTCGATGCGAGTACGAGCGTCTTCTTGCTGTCGTTTGTGAAGAACTTGGCACTGATCGCGATGAGCTCGTGGATCTGACGATGCAGTGGAGTTGCTGTCGAGGTGGATCCGGCGAGTCGGCGATCTTGGCCTTCGGGGTGGAGAGCGCATGGTGGTTGCACCTCCATCGATCGTGCCTGGCATTCCTCCCGCGGCAGCGATGTACTCGTCTGCCATGGAGTGTCGCCGTTGGCGAAGCCGATGAGACTCTGAATGGTGGCCCTCCATTCGTCGATCTTGTCTGTTGTTGGAGGGTAATCCAGGAGCAGTTGAGCTCGCGCCAAAGCTTCTGCTCGAGTCGTGGGCGGCAGTGGCGAACGGTGCGAGGAGCGGGATATGCTCGGACTTCTAACTAAGTTAGAAGGAGCAGTATCTCGTCCGGGCGACCGTGTCTCGCTCGTGCCAGCATGTTGGCGTGCATGTTGGTCTTGAGCACCCCGAGATCCACCAGCTCGATCTTGGTCCAACAAACATATGGTACTGCAAATACCATGCCGCTATTGGTCCTGCGCCTCCTGAGATGGGCGCGGTGTATGTACGGATGCCGAGGTCTGCGCAGCCTTGTCCTTGGACATGGCAGCACCATGAGCTCCCTCGTCGACGCTCGTTCTTCCGCCGGCGTCTACCCCGCCACCTGTTTGCTCCGGTGGTGGTGGGATCGACGTGGACGGAACAGTTGCCCCCGAAGCCTTCTTCTTCGGTGGCATGTTGATGAAGAAAATGAAGATCTAGCTCGTGTGAACGCCGGATCAGGTTCGCACAATCTCGACGACCCCTACCTGGCGCGCCAAAGATGTCGGGGAAGCTGATCCACGAACACCTATGGGACCGGCGGACTGAGCCCCTTTCGGTTCGGCGGGGGGCGGAGATCGCACGAAGAGCGGATCGAGGCGAAGCACACGAGCAGTTTACCCAGCTTCGGAGCTCTCCGGAGAGATAACACTCCTACTGCTGCATGTCTGTGTGTATTGAGTTCTTGCTCGAGAGCGCTGAGTGCTACAGAACACCTTGGCTGCTAACGAGACCGAGCGTGTGTGTTCTTTTGGCTTCCGAACTGAGCCGAACCCCCCCCCCCTATGTTGCGCATGGGCCTCGTTTTATAAGCTCAAGGGGTCACCGACAGGTGGCAACGTATACAAGGGTAAAAATGGAAAAGGAGTTGCGGTTGGTACAACTACCTGTACAGTGTATCTTACCTAACCCTGACGGCAGGGGACAAAGGCATTAAATGCCCGTCTGTGTCGCCCAAATAGTGCAGAAGAGGACCGTTAGGGACGCCACCATTCGCCACGATGGTAATCTTGTCAGCGTCGCTTGCCACCACGCACGGTTGGCTTGTACAGGGCAGTAGCTTGTCGCGGCAAGCGCCTTGCCGCGGTCATTGTCTTGTCACGCTCGGAAGCTTGTCGATCACCGGGCCTTGCCGGGACGCGTGGCGCGTCGCGGCAAGTTCCTTGAGATGCCTTGGTTGGCCTTCCCGGCAAGCTCCTCTTGCCAGGGCCTTGTCTCCTTGGCTTGAATACTTTGCTCTTGAATGGCTCAAAGGAACCATGGAGTACCTTGGCGGTCGCCCGGCAAGCCTTGCCGCGGGGTGCTGCAACTGTCCGTGCACAAGTTCGGGATACTAGGGTACCCCTACTCTAGTACACCGACATAGGCATCCCACCTTTCTTCTTCAACAATTATCGGTTAGTATCGGTTGAACTTCAGTTTTTTGCTTCTTCACATGATGTGTGCTATCCTTGAAACATCATTTTATTTTATTCTGTTTTTCTTGCTGTTTAAATCAAATCCCAAGATCTGAAATTCTTAAATGTTAGAGAGTCTTCACATGGCTACATAATTATTTAACTACTCATTGATCTTCACTTATATCTTTTTGGAAGTAGTTTGCCATTTACTCGTGTGCTTCACTTATATCTTATGAGTAAATGATTGAATGATTTGAATATCATAAATCTGAAATTATATATGTTTCATATGCTTATGCCATGGGGAGTAATGACTTCACATATAAGAAGTAGAGGTGGCAAATTTATTGAAGGATAGCAAACATTGTATTGGTCACTTGAACAATTCATGAAATAATATTGAAGGAAGAGAGATTTCACATATAAATACACTATCTTGGACATCTTTTGTAATTGTGAGCACTCATTAAAATATGACATGCTAAAAAGTTGATGTTGGAAAAGGAAGACAACTTAATGGGTTATGTTTTCCTATATCCGAACGTTATATTGTCTTGGATCATCCAACATGTTGGGCTTGCCTTTACTTCTCATGCTAGCCAAATTCTTTGCACCAAGTAGAAATACTACTTGTGCTTAAACATCCCTTAAACCAGTTTTGCCATGAGAGTCCACCTTACCTACCTAAGGATTGAGTAAGATCCTTCAAGTAAGTTGTCATCGGTGCATGCAATAAAAATTGCTCTCTAAATATGTATGATCTACTAGTGCGAAGAAAATAAGCTATATACGATCTTGTGATAGGGAAGAAATAAAAGCAACGGACTGCATAATAAAGATCTTTATCACAAGCGGCAATATAAAGTGACGTTCTTTTGCATTAAGATTTTGTGCATCCAACCATAAAAGCGCATGACAACCTCTGCTTCCCTTTGCGAAGGACCTATCTTTTACTTTTATCTTCTACCCTTATACAAGAGTCATGGTGATCACCACCTTTCCTTTTTACACTTTTTCCTTTGGCAAGCACTTTGTGTTGGAGTGATCCGGATATAAATACCCACTTGGATGTAGGTTTTCATAAATTATTATTGTTGACATTACCCTTGAGGTAAAAGATTGGGAGGCGAAACTATAAACCCCTATCTTTCTCTATGTTCGATTAAAACTTTGAACCCATAAAAATCACGTGAGTGTTAGCAATTGTGAAAGATTAAATGATAGTTGAGTATGTGGAGTTTGCTAAATCAAAGCTCTGACATAGACCCTTCCTAAAAATAAGATGAATTTCAATTGTTTGATGACTGAGAATGAAGTCTGCTAGTTTTCAAGAAGGTTTAAGGTCTATGCTTTAACATGTGAAATGCTTGTTACTTGATCATGAGAAGTTTTATGAGATGAGCTACTGTTATGACATATAATGATGCTAGAAAAGGTGATTGAAATTATCATTGATCAAACTTGTGCACCTGCTAGCATTCACACTTCATAAATTCTTTCTTTTATCATTTACCTACTCGAGGACGAGCAGGAATTAAGCTTGGGGATGCTGATACGTCTCCAACTATCCATAATTTATGAAGTATTCATGCTATTATATTATCTGTTTTGGATATTTAATGGGCTTTATTATAAACTTTTATATTATTTTTGGGACTAACCTATTAACTGGAGGCCCAGTCCAAGTTACTGTTTTTTGCCTATTTCAGTGTTTCGCAGAAAAGGAATATCAAACGGAGTCCAAACGGAATGAAACCTTTGGGTGAGTTATTTTTTTAACAAACGCAATCCAAGAGACTTGGAGTAGACGTCAGGGAAGCAACAAGGTGGACACGAGGGTCCAGGGTGCGCCCTACCCCCTTGGGTGCGCCCCCACCCTCGTGGGCCCCTCGTGGCTCCCCTGACCGACTTCCTTCGCCTATATATACTCATGTACCCAGAAAACATCAAGGAACACAATAGATCAGGAGTTCCGCCGCCGCAAGCCTCTGTAGCCACCAAAAACCAATCAGGACCCTGTTCCGGCACCCTGCCGGAGGGGGGATCCCTCACCGGTGGCCATCTTCATCATCCCGGCGCTCTCCATGATGAAGAGGGAGTAGTTCACCCTCGGGGCTGAGGGTATGTACCAGTAGCTATGTGTTTGATCTCTCTCTCTCTCTTTCTCTCTCTCTCTCTCTCTCTCTCTCTCTCTCTCTCTTGCTCTCTCTCGTGTTCTTAATTTGGCACGATCTTGATGTATCGCGAGCTTTGCTATTATAGTTGGATCTTATGATATTTCTCCCCCTCTACTCTCTTGTAATGGATTGAGTTTTCCCTTTGAAGTTATCTTATCAGATTGAGTCTTTACGGATTTTAGAACACTTGATGTATGTCTTGCATGTGTTGTTCTATGGTGACAATGGGATATTCACGTGATCTACTTGATGTATGTTTTGGTGATCAACTTGCGGGTTCAGTGACCTTGTGAACTTATGCATAGGGGTTGGCACACATTTTTGTCTTGACTCTCTGGTAGAAACTTTGGGGCACTCTTTGAAGTACTTTCTGTTGGTTTGAATAGATGAATCTGAGATTGTGTGATGCATATCGTATAATCATAACCACAGATACTTGAGGTGACATTGGAGTATCTAGGTGACATTAGGGTTTTGGTTGATTTGTATCTTAAGGTGTTATTCTAGTACGAACTCTATGATAGATCGAACAGAAGAAGAATATCTTCATGTTATTTTACTACGGACTCTTGAATAGATCAATCAGAAAGGATAACTTTGAGGTGGTTTCGTACCCTACAATAATCTCTTCGTTTGTTCTCTGCTATTAGTGACTTTGGAGTGACTCTTTGTTGCATGTTGAGGGATAGTTATATGATGCAGTTATGTTATTATTGTTGAGAGAACTTGCACTAGTGAAAGTATGAACCTTAGGCCTTGTTTCGAAGCATTGCGATACCGTTTGTGCTCACTTTTATCATTAGTTACCTTGCTCTTTCTACAACTTCAGATTACAAAAACCTTTATTTACCATCCATATTGCACTTGTATCACCATCTCTTCGCCGAACTAGTGCATCTATACAATTTATTTACCATTGTATTGGGTGTGTTGGGGACACAAGAGACTCTTTGTTATTTGGTTGGAGGGTTGTTTGAGAGAGACCATCTTCATGCTACGCCTCCCACGGATTGATAAACATTAGGTCATCGACTTGAGGGAAATTTTCTACTATCCTACAAAGCTCTACACTTGGAGGCCCAACAACGTCTACAAGAAGAAGGTTGCGTAGTAGACATCACTAGTCGGTGAGGAGTTGGATGTGATTCATCATGTAATCGAGTAAGTTTTGTTAGGGCCTGATCCCTGGTATCCGCTATGTTATGAGATTGATGTTGCTTTGAGTTTGACATGCTTAATGCTTGTCTCTTTGGGCCCGGGTGCCATGATTTCAGATCTGAACTTTTTATGTTATCACCATTATATCCATGTTCTAGATCCGATCTTGCAAGTTATAGTCACCTACTACGTGTTATAATCCGGCAACCCCGGAGTGACAATAGTCGGGACCACTCCTGGTGATGAACGTAGTTTCAAGAGTTCATGTATTCACCATGTGTTAATGCTTTGTTCCAGTTCTCTATTAAAAGGAGGCCTTAATATCCCTCATTTTCCAATAGGACCCCGCTACCATGGGAGGGTAGGACGAAAGATGTCATGCAAGTTCTTTCCATAAGCATGTATGACTATTTACGTAATACATGCCTACATTATATTTATGAGCTGGAGCTAGTGTGGTATTGTCCAAGGTTATGCCTATCTCATGATGAATATCATCCAACGAATCACCGATCCAATGCCTACGAATTTACCTTATATTGTTCTTGCTAAGTTACTACTGCTGCAGTCACTATTGCACTTGCTACAAAACTATTGCTATCACTGTTACTGCTACTGCTGTTGTTACCACTACTATCAAAATTATCACACTACTTTGCTACTAATCAATTTGTTGCAGATAATTAATCTCCAGGTGTGGTTGAATTGACAACTTAGCTGCTAATACTTGCAAATATTCTTTGGCTTCCCTCGTGTCGAATTTATCAATTTGGGTTGAATACTCTACCCTCGAACATTGTTGCGATCCCATATACTTGTGGGTTATCAGGACCTTTTTCTGGCGCTGTTGCCGGGGAACATAGCTATATTTGTTGAGTCACTTGGGATTATTATCATATTATCACTATGAAGAATCTGATGGACGCTAAGACTAAGATTTTCCCTCTAAGACGAGGGGAGGTAAGGAACTGCCATCCAGCTCCGCTTTAGATTCACCTTCTGTTATAAGTAAACTTGCAACACCACCACATGCCATTAATTCTTATATGTCGCAAGTTGTTGATGATGCTACTTCTACTAAGAATGCTACTCATGATGATGCTAGTACCTTGCTTGATGATGATGTGGCACTAGGTGAATTTCTTGATGAACAAACTGCTAGAGTAAGACAACATGATATTGTTGAAAGTGATGATGAGCTTAAAACTGAAAATCTTGAAACACCTACTAGAACTAGACCTCCTAGATATGAATTGACAAAGGTAATGGAAGGTTATGCTATGAGTGAGGAGGCAACTAGATATATTCTTGCTTGTAAGGATAGAGATGATCTAGAAAAATTATTATGCAAGTATAAAGAAAGATCTTTGAATGCTAAAATGAAATGTGATCCTAACTTTGCCACTACACCTATCTTTATTGATGATAAGTATTATGAATTCTCTGTCGACCTAGAGTTAGTTACTTTGGTTGAATCTGATCCTTTCCATGGTTATGAAACTAAAATTGTTGTGGCACATCTTACTAAGTTGAATGATATAGCCACCCTTTTTGCTCATGCTGAGAAGATTCGCCATTACTATTCTCAAGTTATTTTCGTTCTCATTAAAGGGTGACGCTAAAGCTTGGTACAATACACTTTCTCCTGGTAGTGTGTGTAGTCCCCATGATATGATTTATTACTTCTTTGAAAAAAAATCCCTGCTCATAAGAAACAAGCTGCCTTGCAGGAAATATTCAACTTTGTGCATATTGAAGAAGAGAGTCTCCCACAAGCTTAGGGGAGGCTTCTCCAATTGCTTAATGTGTTCCCTGATCATCCTCTTATGAAAAATGAAATACTTGATATCTTGTATAATGGACTAACGATGCTTCTAGGAATTTCCTAGATAGTTGTGCTAGTTGTGTTTTCAGGTAACGAACTATTGGGCAAGCTGAAGAATTATTGAATAACATATAGAAAAATTATGATGATTGGATTCCTCCAGTAACACCGATTAAACCCACTCCAAAGAAGAGGGGTATCTTATATCTTAGTTCTGAAGATATGAAAGAGGCAAAGAAATCTATGAAGGAAAAAGATATTAAAGCCGAGGATGTTAAAAATTTATCACCTATTGAAGAAATACATGGGCTTGAAGCACAACCACCACCTAAGGTGGTAGAGGTAAATTCTTTAATGAAATTCAATGATAGTGTTGATCTCCATAATAAACATCCTAGTCAATGCCTTTATGAGTTTGATAATTACATTAAAAAGCAAGATCACTTCAATGCAAATGTTATGAAACAATTGAAATACAACTCTGATATGATTGCCTCTTTGGTTCAAACTCAATTAGAACAAGTTGCTAAATCTCAAATAGAGTTGCTTGATGAAATGAACAATAATATAAGTGACTTTGTTGTTAGAGTAGCAACTAGAGGAGGTAAAATAACTCAGGAACCACTTTATCCTGAGGGACACCCAAAGAGAATTGAACAAGACTATCAAAGAATTAACACTAATGCACCTAGTCCTTCTAAAAAGAAAAAGAAGAAGAAAAATGATAGGACTTTGCATGCCTCAGGTGAAGCTGAAATAGAAAAACCTCCTGATAAAGATAATGAAGTTTCTATCTCTGATGATGAAACTCAACCTTGTAGTGAACACTCACCTTTTTATAATTAAAAATATAATGATGAGGTTCATGAAGACACTTTACCTAATGATAAAGAACCAGACAATGACGTTGATATAGAACAAGCTATTGATCTTGATAACCCACAACCAGAGAATAGAAGATATGATAAGAGAGACTTTTTTGCTAGAAAACATGGAAAGGAAAGAGAACCATGGGTTCAAAAGCCTATGCCCTTTCCACCTAAGTCAACTAAAAAGAAAGATGATGAAGAATTTGAATGCTTTTCTCAAATTATTTGGCCAGTCTTTTTGCGCACTCGCTTGACTGATATCTTAAAAATGCCTTCTTATGCAAAGTACATGAAAGACGTCATCACCAATAAGAGAAAAATACCGGAAACTGAAATATCCACTATGCTTGCCAAATATACTTTTAAAGATGGAGTACCTAAAACACTTGGAGATCCGGGAATACCAACTATACCTTGCTCCATTAAAATAAATTATGTGAAAACTACTTTGTATCATTTGGGAGCTGGTATTAGTGTTATGCCTTTCTCTTTATATAAAAGACTTGATTTGATAAACTCACACCTACTGAAATATCTTTGCAAATTGTTGACAAATCAACTGCCATACCCATCGATATTTGTGAGGATGTGCCTATTGTTGTTGCTAATGTCATTATTTTGACTGACTTTGTTATACTTGAGATGCCCGAGAACGACAACATTATCCTTGATAGACCCTTCTTGGATGAGCATATGGTGCACTTTCCGAAGAAACAATTCCAAGTGAATGGTATTAATGTTATTGAAAAATCTTCGACAATCACTATTGGATCTTTTCAGCTACCTCTACCTATTGTTAAAAAGAAATGTGAAATGCTTATTGTTGGGGACATTCATATCCCCATTGAGGTAACTTAGTGATTTACGAAAGTTCTTTGGTTTCATGCTAATCGAAAGTGGTTGTTAATAAGACTTGATCAACCATATTAATGGATCAGTTTTGAGAGGTATGAAGTTGATGAATTTAGTGAGCACTACCTTCTATCGCTACATTTTGTTTTCTCTTTTTCAAAGTTAAATAAAATAAAATGACATGCTTTATCTGTTTTCAGATTTTTCTGTGCAATAAAAGTTGACCCAAAAATAAAAGTTCTCTGAATTCTCTGAAATTTTAATACGATTTCGGAATATTTCTGAATTTCTAGTGCAAAAAATATCAAAGGGAGGTGAACCAGGATCCCCAGGCTCTACCTGGTGGGTTGTGGTCCGCACGTGGGCGCCCTCACTTACTTCTTCTTCCCACATCACGACATTAATCAAAAAAAATCACCATTTCTCTCTCTCTCTCTCTCTCATCTTCTTCCTCCCGAAGCCACCAATTTCGATCTCTTTTCTCGAAGCTCCATTTCCTAAAATGTTTCGGGGATTTATTTCTTGGTATGTGACTCCTCCATGCATATGTCCAATTATTTTTTGCTTTAGTGGTTTATATTTTGAATAATTGGCTACTCTTGGTGCTGTTGTAGATGAGCTTGCATGTTGAATTCTTAGAGTTCTAAGTAGTTTGAATGCTTGCTATGGCCTCTCTGCATCCCTATGAGTAGTTTCTATCATTCTTACGAAGTTTTGTTGACAAATTTTTTTGTGAACCAAAAATTTTCAGAAAATTGTACGCGAACATTATGAACTTCTTTGGAAGGAGTTCTTCAAGGAGGAGATCCTCGGAGGCATCTTCTAGCAGCAGCTCTGCTTGTCGGTCTTATTTTGAACCAAGTGAAAGTTCCATTCGAAGTGCCACCACCAAAACATGCTTATGGCCATGCAACGATTATATGGTGAGCATGGGCATTAAGGAGGAATTTGAGAAATATGTTCACAATGCCGATCTCGGTCCCTACATTTCAGATAAGTGCGACCAACACCTCATCCTCACTGAGTTATTTGTAAAAGGATTTAAATTCCTTCCCCGTGAGTCTAGGGTCTCATTCAAACTGTATGAAAATCCCTTTACCATGTCTTCAGAAAGGTTTGCTCACCTCTACAAAATCCCATTCTGGGGTTCGCTCGATGAACCACCGAGGTTTGAGTTTGAAATATTCTTGACTAGTTTTGCTATGGTGAAACTAGGGGAGTAAAGCAAGGTAGAATGAAGAGCATTCATTTTCCTACAATTTTGTACTTCGCGTTATTTAATGGAAAATGTATAGTAGGCAAACAAGATTGTAGTACACTTTGTGCTCCTGATTTGAGCCTCATACACAGCACTCCCAACGGTGACAGAAGTTATAATCTTGGAGCGATTGTTGCACGTAGGTTACAACACAACGCTGGTGGTGGATATTTTTATGGTGGAATTTATGCCCCACGCTTACCAAGAGGGATGGGTGTTTCACCTTTGCCCTATGATCCTATTTTACCCACGCAGTACCTAGACTTTGATGCTATGAAACTTCATAAGATCCTTAAAGGAGATCCTCATAATTTCACTTATAATTTGATGTTTAATAAGGACTCCGTGGTGGACACATATTTGCCTCCACCTGCTCTCTTTAATGTTCACAACACGGGAAGATTATGTTCTTGAGAGCGAGGCCCGATCTCATAACGCAGCGGTTGTGGCTGCATGACAGGCTGAGGCATCCACACCGAGAGCCTCTATGAGCTACCACTCCGACCATTACACAGGCTACTGACTGATTACCAAGTTAGGCCATAAGGCTAACCTTGGAGGAGTACATATTTCCACCGACATTACACTCATGTTCACACATTTGATTCCAGTTGTCAGTGTTCACATGTTTCCATTGTAATATCCATGTTAAATTTATTTTCTTGCTTTCTTCATGTGTGTTTGAAAAACTTTGAGAAAATCCAAAAATATGTTTCTTGCTTCTTTTTGTTTTTTCTTCCTAGTTTAAATTGTTGTAGCACTAAAAAGAAAACCCAAAAAGAATTCCTTGTTCTTCTTTTACTTGTTGGGAGCTTTCCTCTACAAATAGTTTTTCTTGTTTTTTGCTTTTCCATTTTTATTTGCATGTTTGCGTAAAACCAAAAACTCCAAAAATATTTCAGTGTGTTTCTCTGAATTTCTTATCTTTTTATTGAGTCTTACCGAGGAGGAAGCCACATCACTCTTGTCTTCTCATATGCATTATTGTTGATCTCACAAAGAACCCATATTACCATGTGTTCTCCTTTTGAATAAAATGTTTGTAGATTCCAGCTTAGTCCACGACACTCTTGCAATATTATTATTTTCAAATCGTTCGGCCGTGCAAGTGAAAGGCAATAATGATGATATTCGATGAACTAGTCATGGCAGAGAGAAATGGGCATGAACTTGACTTGTTCTATTTTTGTAAATATGTTTAACCTAGTATCCATGATTCAACCTATTATGATCAAACATGTTTGCAATGAAAATTAGAGATTATAGTTTCTCATGCCATGCATAAGTAGCTAGGAGTGGATAATGATTTATCTTGGATGTCAACATTGCATTAAAATGATTGTGATGTAGTATGATGATATGGTATCCTCCTCTGAATGTTCGAGTGGCTTGACTTGGCACATGTTCATGCATGTAGTGGAATCAAAACCAACATAGCCTCTATGATATTCATGTTCATGGTGTTCATATCCTACTCATGCTAGTATCCAATGTTACTTATGCATAATGCATGTTCATGACCGTTGTTGCTCTCTAGCTAGCCACTTCTCAACCTATTTGCTAGCCTTCGCCTGGACTAAGTGGGAACCCTCCTTGTACATCAAAAACATGAAACCCAAGTTATTCCAGATGAGTGCACCATACCTACCCATAAGTGGTATTACCCTGCCATCCTAAGTAAATTTGCATGTGCCACCTCTAAAAACTTAAAATAAATATCTTGTTCATAGAGCGACAGGAGGTAGTTTGTATATTCCATGCTAAGTGGGTTATTCTCAGGTTGGGTGTTTATTCACTCACCATTGCACGAGAAATAGCGGTAATAGGGATTCCCAACCCCAAATTGCAAAAGGAACTTATCAATAATCAAACAAAAACTCCTATGGAGCAAAAAACCTTTATTTTACCGCTTGGGAACCGCTACTAGTTTGTTTATCATGGAAGATATTGATCACTAATGGTCGCGAAGTAAACAAGAAGGTGCATGTCTCAAAATTTCATTTACCTCTATTTTAAAAGAGCTCTGGCACCTCTGTAAATCACTGCTTCCGTCTGCGAAGGGACTATCTATTTACTTTTATGTTGTGTCATCACCCTCTCAAATAAGTGCCAGAACCTGAGAGCACTGATGTCATGCTGATGCATTCTGTATAGCTAATGTTGGGTGCATCATGACTGGATCTTTTCTAGCATGAATTACTATGTTTAGTCGCTTCTTGAACTTTGGGGGTCCTCTGCATTTATGTTTTGCGGTCTTAGAAAGGGCTAGCAAGATACCACTATTGTCATATTGTGTCATGCTTGTTTTGACAATGTGTTGCTGTTTGAGATGTCTTAGTTGCTCGCTAGTTGATTGTGTCATTGATATGAGTTAATATAATTTTTAAGAGTTATTGTTGACATGGTTAGTTATAATCTTTGTTGAAAACCTTGGTGTTGTTTAAGCTTATTTATGAAACAAGAGCAAAAGAGTTCTTTTTTTTCCTTTTTCACTTTCAGTTTATCAAATGAATTGCCTGAGGACAAGCAAAGGTTTAAGCTTGGGAGAGTTGATACGTCTCCGTCGTATCTACTTTTCCTCTTGTTTGGACTCTATTTTGCATGATTTGAACCCGAACTGACGTTGTTTTCAACAGAACTACCATGGTGTTATTTTTGTGCAGAAATAAAAATTCTCAAAATGGAACAAAACTTTGTGAGGATTTTTTATACAATAAAAGAGAATTTCTGGATCCAAGAACCACTGGAGGGGGGCACCAGGGTGGGCACAACCCACCAGGGTGAGGGGTGTCCGCCTAGTACGCCCGCACTGTGGCCACGTTCCTTCCTGAATTCAGGGGTGGCAGGTTGCACTGTTGCCACGCCCTGTCTTGTCATAGCTGGTGGGTGCAAACTTTGAGGATGCTAGGGGCCGCCTGGTAGTAGTCGTCACATGCCCTTGCCGCCTTTTGGGGTGCGCCGCCTTCTAGGAGGTGCCTCGTTGGCACCAGCCGGCCGCGTGGGCCGGCCTTGCGACCAGTCGGGCTGAGGGGCTTGGCCGGCCCCAATGTCTTAAAAACTGCTAAGGTGCGGATGAGGCTACCCAGGGTCTATCCCCCTGTCAGTAGTCCCCGAAACTATTGAGGTTCTAGGGCTTGGCTGGGAGGAGTCGGGAACCAGAAGTCGGACATAGCCACGGACGCTTGATGGAATTCGAATCGTCATGGTGGGGGCCATGTGGCGCGCCAGCTAGGCGACATGCTCGCCACCCGTTGCCTAGCTGCCATGCGGCGCCAGCCGGCCAGGCCGGCCTGCAAGCCCACGTGCGCGACAAGACATCACCGCAGGCCCAGGCCCGCCATCAGAGGGCCTTATCTCGCGCGTGGATCCGCTGCGACCGTGGCGGGCGGTTGTGCTTCCCAAGCGTGATCAATACACGCCATTATGGCCCGTGAAATGCGGGGTCGTGGGGGGAGTGGGCACAGTTAATCTTGTGCTCCCCCACGTCCCGCCCCCTCGGCTTCGCCACCGGGAGGCTATAAGTAGGGGGAGGAGGGGGCAGCAGAATGCATGCACGCCCTCCTCGCCATTTGCCTTGCTTTAATCTTGCTTATTCTTCTTGCTGCCGCTGCACCTCCTCTTCTCGCCGGTGCACCGCCGTCCTACCATCGCAGGAGTCTCCGTGTCGCAGCTGCCTCGCACCGCCGCCGAGCAAGGAGCCCATGGCGCATAGTGGTCATGTCGGCGACAGGGACAGCTCCAACTTCCATGACGACCACTTGGAGTTCCTCCGCCAGACGCGGCGGCTCCCCCACTTCTCGAATGTCAAGGTGCATGTTCCTCCTGAAAGGGAGATCACGCCGGCGCCGAAGGGCGGCGAGCGTGTCGTCTTCCGGTCACACTTCCTCTACGGCTTTGGTCTGCCGATGAGGGGATTCCCCCGCTCGTTCCTCGACTTCTACGGAGTGTAGCCTCACCACCTCACGCTGAATAGGGTGGTGCTGCTCTCCGCCTTCGTCACCCTCTGTGAGGGATATCTCAGCACACTCCCCACACTCGAGCTGTGGGGAGAGCTCTTCTACCTTAAGCTCGGCACCGCCGCCAAGAACGAGGTGACTCAGTGCGGAGCCTGCGTCGCGGTGTGGCGCACCAGAGCCGGGACCCGCTTCATGGCTCTCGCCCTGTTGCAGTCGGCCAAGCTGTGGCAGAAATCCTACTTCTACATCGAGAACTTTCACCCATCGCAAAACTACGTCAACCTACCGGCTTACGTAGCCAGCCCGCCTGTCGAGCCCTGCACCAACTAGAGTTCTCGGGCGAAGACCCTGACGGTCGCCTCCGCCACTTCTCCCGCTAGGCTCCAGGTGATGATAGATTCCGAGGGCCTCAAGGCCTCAGACCTGCTGGCCGCCTTCGTGGAGCGCTGGATGCTGCCTCTTCAAGCCCAGCACCACATAATCAGTAACATGAGTGGGCACCGGGATCCATCCCGGATGTCCACCAAGGTGCTGCCGGACAAGAAGGTGGTCCAGATGGTGAACTATTTTCCGACTGCAAGCTCTCGGAGACGGAGTGGCGGTTCGGCAAGCCGCCGTACAGCCGGGCTAATCCGCCGCCTTTGGTAAGTCTTTTCATTATCTATCTCTTTGCTGCTCCGGGTTCTTCATGCCGCCTGAGCAGTCGACCATGGTGCAGTGCTTATCGTGCCAAACGTTCACCAACGCACCAGCCCCAAGTGACCTGTTCCTGGCGGACCGGGCGGTGAGCGACGCGGATGACCCAGATTTGGGGGCGGCTACCATGGAAGAGGACGACGCCACAGGCAGTGCCAGTAGGGGAGCAGGCGGCTTCTTAGGAGGCGGCCTTGGGGAGTGGCCGGATGATAACAAGGAGGATGATGAGCCGCACAGCAACCATGGCGCTGATAAGGAAGGTGCCAGCTCCTTGGATGCGCTGACTTCAGCAGCCGGCGCGCCGAAACTCTGGACCGACACCGGGTTGTTCAGGAGCCAGCCCAAGAAGGTAAATATCTCGCCCGCCGCGACCAAGCGGCAAGAGGCTGCCATGAGGGCGGCCCTTTTCCAGAAGGGCACGAAGCAACGCCCGTTGGTATCTGCGTAAGTACTTTGATATTCCTGATGACGTTTCTTGTTTGCTTCCCTTGTGACCTCTTTAATAGTTTTTCTTGTTTCCCTGAATAGTGCTCCGCTATCTCTCTCGTGGCCCCGGCTACGTCAGTGGTTTGGGTGGCCGACAGCTCTATAGGCCACCGCCACGTGGATCCACTCGCCGCCCTCCAGGAGGCCATGGAGTGGAACACGCGGGAGGCGCGAGAGGAGCGGGGCAGCGCGGCCCGGGAGGAGGCGAAGGTGGACAAGGCGGCGCAAGCATAGGCCGACGCATCGGACAGGGCGCAGGCCGACGTGGTGAGCAAGGAGCAGGCCGACGCAATAGCCAAGGCGTAGGAGGCGGAGGCGTCTCGTGGTCGAGCCCTGGGGTCAGTCAATCCGCAGCACACGGAGCCGCCGGTGCGGGAGGTCCAGGTGCCGGTTGACGGGGCTGGTGTCGACCAGCCGGCCTTTCAGAGGGAAGAGGGCGGCCCCGTTGGTTTGGAGGTGGAAGTGGTTCTGCCCGCGCTGACAGCCAACGCGCAGGGCAGCCAGCCTGACATGCTATAGGTGGCACCATCCAGTGGGGCTTGGTGGTGGGTCTGATTCCCACAGTCCACGTTCCCACGCGCCAGCACCCGGCGAAGGCGAGCTCGGCGCCAGGGCCGATGGAGGTCGGTGCTACCAGCTCGACGGTGTCCGACACCAAGACGACCAGCACTGCCTTAGGGTACTGGGCGTCTCGGGGCAGCAGCGGTGTCCTGAACATGGCTGTGTAGGACGTCTTGGCCCACTTCAGCACCCAAGGCACTGCCCTTCCGCGATCCATGCAGGAGGTCTTGGCGACTCGGCTGGCCGTCCAGGTACGTACTTGCTTCTTGTTTTTTAAACTCTTGCAATCTTTTGTGGGGGCGCGCCAGTGCACCCACTAGGTGTAGCCCCCGAGTTCCGTGCCGGGTGTTGAGCAGGCGGCTCAAAAGTTTAAGCTATGTTCCGAGTGCTAACTTGTTTCTTTTTGTTCTGGTGTCTATGTTGCAGGACTATCACAACCTCAATGCGGCCGCCTACAACTCCCAGAACCTCGAGCTGCCCAAGCATGCCAGCGACTTGAACGAGAGCCGGAGTAAGCACTCCATCTTTCTTCTCACAGGGGCGCGTCAGAGCACCCGCTGGGTGTAGCCCCCGAGATTCGGGCCGACCGCTGAGCAATCAGGCCGGATCTTTCAACAACTAATCTTTGGTTGATGTTGATGTCTTTTCTTTCTTATCCTTGTAGAGGAGGCCACCAAGTTGTAGCAGCGCCTGGGCGTGGCCCAAATCGAGCTTCGCACCAAGGTGCAGGAGCGCAGCCAGGCGGCTCAGGAGTGCGAGCGCCTGACCAAGGAGCTGGCAACCCAGGTGGAGCGGCACAAGGTGGAGCTCAAGCAGGTGAAGGAGAGCAAAGACTCCCACAAGGACGAGTGCGAGACTCAACTTTCTAACTGGGCCGAGAAGGAGAAGATCCTGACCGACGGTTACGGTGAGATCGAGGACATGATCGATGGTAATTTATTTCTTCATCTTGAGCGGCTGCCGACTGCTGCGGGAGCTGGCCTCTGTCTTCTAATCTTTTATCTTCTTCCTTCGCAAAGTACTTCCCGGGTTACTCCGTCGCCGTCAGCCAGGCCAGCGAGGTGCATCACATGGCGCGAAGGGCGGTGAGTGTGGACATTGCACCCAACGCGCCTCGGAATCTCGGCAAGCAACTCCTGGTTATCAAGACGCGCCTGTAGCCGGCCCACCGGATGCTTCGCCACCTGCAGCGCGTCGGGGCTTAGGTACTAGCCGCCCTCTATCCAAGCATTCAAGTTCCGCGCACCCCCAGCCAGAATGTCGACTGGCTGAAGGTGGCAGATGGGCGGTTTGAGGCCCGGAAGGGTGCCACGGCTCGGGCGGGTGCCTGGACGGCCTTGGAGTTTGCCACGGCTTGGTACCCCGGCCTGGATCTGACTCAGCTCACCACCTTCCGGTAGGAGGCTGGTTCGGAGCTGGCGGTGGTGGGTCCTGCACTCACTCGGCGTGAGGCGGCGATCGCCGGCTATGCCAACACCGCCGTCTTCAACCCCGAACTGGACGACGAGGGCGCTGAGGTGCCGCCCGACTAGTTCAGGCTGAACCCGACGGATGAGGAGGACTCGGCGGAGGAGATCGCCTCCAGCGATGAGGGTGAAGATGACGAGGATGAGGACGGTGAAGACGACGCACCGGAGGATAGAGCGGACGGCTATCCTCAGCCAGATCGAGCCTCGACCAGGCTGAGACTCACCGGTTGCCACTCCACCATCTGGCGCTGCTTCCTCCAACATCCTCTCAGACCCGCCTGCTGCTCCTCTAGCCTAGGCGGCCATTTTATCTTATCTTTTCCTGTTCTTATAATCTTTTGAACAAGTACATTAAAATCGCGCGATTCCACCCACTGGGGGTCTAAGTTTAAACTTAATGAATGCCGGCCTTGGACACTTTGCAATGTATATATAAGTTTAAATCCCCACACTCTTGCATGTGTTGTCGGGTTCTTTTTCGATTTTGCTTCTCTCTTTATGGCTTTTTGCTCTACCGCATTCTTTTTGCCGCCTCCCTGCCAGCCGGACAGCCCTGCTGCGGTCTGTGGCTGGGTCAGGGACTTGGTCATTCTTCAGAACAGGCAAGTTACTTCAGCCGTGTAGAGCATAGCTTAGTCGAGCGAGAAGTCGTCCTACCAGCTGCTAAGCAGCCAGAATCGCGAGGCGAGGAGTCGGCTAGGCCTAACTTAGCATTTTTCTTAGTCGGATTTCATGTGGACGGCACTTTTAGCCTTTAGCTCCTCGCCAGTCGGACGGTCGTGTTGTGAGCCGTGACTTAGAGTGAAGAGAGGGCCTTGGCGTCGGCACACTACTAGTCGGCTCCGGCGGATGCAAACTTAGGTCAAGGCGGGGAGCCCCCCGGCTAGCTGACCAAAACCCGGACGGGGTAGGAATAGGAAAAACTCAAATCATGTCATAAGATTAACACATGGATAAAAAGGTAGCCCCCGAATGCACCTCGGGGGACCTGAGGTCTTTTACTTAATACAAAAGGTGGCGTGGTACATACGCTTGAATCAACTGTTAAATGAGCAGAGCAGATTTGCATTCCATGGCCGCCACGACTCTTCGCCAGCTGTGCATCACTTGCACGCCCAGGGCTTCTCAGCATCAATGAGGTAGTATGAGCCGTTACCCAGGGCCTTGCTGATGATGAAGGGTCCTTCCCAAGGTGTCACGAGCTTGTGCTGTCCGGCTGATTGCTGGATCAGTCGGAGCACAAGGTCACCTTCGCGGAAAGAACGTGGCCTGACCTTCTTGTTGTGGAACCGATGCAGGCTCTGCTGGTAGATGGCGGACCGGCTACACGCTAGCAGTCGGACCTCTTCCAGTAGGTCGACGCCATCTTCTCGCGCCTCTTTTGCTTTCGTCTCCATGTACATGGTGACCCGAGGTGAGTCAAACTCGATATCCATAGGGATGATAGCCTCGGCACCGTACACAAGGAAGAAGGGTGTGAAGCCAGTTGATTTCTTGGGAATGGTTCGAAGGCTCCAGAGGACGGCCGACAGCTCGTCGAACCAGCAGTCGGCCGACCGTTGTAGCGGCTCGCCGGTGGGGCTTGATGTCGGATAAGATGTCGCCGTTTTCTCGCTCCACTTGACCGTTTGACTGCGGGTGGGCAACGAACACTAATTCCAGTCGGATGCCTTGATTTGCGCAAAAAAGGGCCAAGGCCCTTTGGTGAAGTTTGTGCTGTTGTTAGTGATGATGCTATAGGGAACACCATATCGGGTGGTGATGTCAGCAATGAATGTGACAGCAGTCAGACCATTCAGCTTCTTGATTGGCTTTGCTTCTGTCCACTTGGTGAATTTGTCCACGATGACCAGCAGATGGGTCATGCCGCCTCGTGCCGTCTTGAACGGGCTACCATATCCAAACCCCACACGGTGAATGGCTAGGTGATGGGGTTGGTCTTGAGGGTAGAGGCCGGCAGGTGTTGCTTGTTGCTGAACTTCTGGCACCCCTTGCACTTCTTGACCAACTCTTTGGCGTCGTCCAAAGTAGTCGGACAGAATAAACCATGGCGGAAAGCTTTAGCTACGAGGGACCTAGAGGTGGCATGGTGGCCTCAATCTCCTTGATGGATATCTATGAGGATCTCCATGCCCTTCTTCGATTCCAAGCAGCGCTGATAGACGTCGGTCACGCTCCGCCTGGCAAGCTCTTGATTGACGATGGTGTAGGCGCCTGCTCTGCGCTGGATCTATCCGGCTAGCATTTGGTTGGCTGGAAACACGCTGTCAACCGAGATTCCTAGTTTTTAAATTGTAGTAAATCCAAAACTTCTCTGAAATTCATGAAACTTGGCATGCTATCATGGAGCGGCATCGACATCTCGTGGTAAATTTTCTGTCCCATTTGGGGCAGGTTTGGGTATAAGCTTCTCACAAACCAGAGCTTCTCACAACAAGCCTAATGGTTTCGGTAGGGAACGTCGCACCTTTGGGGACAAAATGATATCCACTTCCTGTTATTGCTTTCAACATTTTTCTAGTGTCAACATAAAACAACAGGAGTATTGTGTTAAATTTTGCTATTTTTCAGGGTTTTTTTGGACATTTTTATACATTTACTGGGTTTTCTAGGCATTTTACGCGCTTAATTCAAATTTGATCTACATGCACATGCTCCAGTGCATATAAATTGGTTTAAAAATCAAATCTTTGTCCTTGGGTGCATGCTTTGGTCCCATGCAAGAAATGGGAATGAATTTCAAACACCAGGGCACTGTTGATTGCTCGCAAAACATTGAGATACTTTGTTTTTAAATTCTAGCAAATCCAAAACTTGTCCAAAATTCATGAAACTTGGCACGCTATCATGGAATGGCACCCGACATATTGTGGTATTTTTTGTGTCCATTTTGAGAGAAGAAGCACTCGAATAACAACCAACAAAGGAATTTTCAAACAAATAGCTGCCACTCTAACCTCGCAAACGTTTCTATAATTCAAATCGTGTGCGTTATGTTAACCATTCACATGACACCATGTGTCTCGTTCTAATGGCTATAGGAGGTGCCATGCAGACAGCTGCTTGACTGAACGGGAGGTGTGCTAGTCTAGTCCAGTGCGTAGGCTGACCGAGAGGTGTGCAAGCTGTCATCCAGTGCGCAGGCTCACCAAGAAGTGTGCGAGCTGTACATTGTGTAGGCTCACTGGAATCGAGCCCTTTGACTTCCATGGCCGCCCACCTTCCTGTCCATTAGTGGCACCCGGGCCGCTGCTTAATATAGGCAGCCTTACTATCGCCTCCCATTCCCCTCCCTCCCACAAACCTCCACCAATGCCAGGGCGCAGAAGGATCATCTGCCACTAGTCTTCATGTTTGGTGAAGTCGACTCCGAGCCGGAGGAGATAGAAAATAAGGAGGAATGGGGCCTCATGGACACGTCCCAGAATGAGCAGGCCATGACTGTTGCTGCCCCCGCTCCCATCACAGCTCCCATCCACGCGCCTGCGCCAGCGACCATCCCCATAGCATTGACGGGCTAGTCGCCGAGAACTATCATAGAGCTGGAAGCCACGGGCGTCACCGAGGTCTCGACGGACCCGCGTGAGCTCGTGTACATGCCAGTGCCAGCGCCCATGCTCTTGCCTGTGCGCGCCCCTCCACCCACCGTGGCACCGGTCCTCGTACGTTTGGCTGCACCCTCCACGCCCGTGCCCGTGCGCGCGCCCCACTCAGGAGCATGGGACGCTGCCGTCGACCGCTACCTCTCAGTGCCGCCAGCTGCCGTCCTCCCGCGCCCCACCCATCAATCCCGCGACGACATGATGTTTGATTTACAAGTGAAGAACACTTTGAGCTGCCTTGTAGACTTCAACAACGGCGTCCCGGAGGACGACAATTACAAGGACAGCGCGGCACGCCTCCTCCGCCACCGCCGGAAATATTTTCTTCTTAGGTTTCATATTGCATCTCGATCGCAAACATTTTAGTTAGAACACCCGTATGCAAACCAACATCTTCCCCAGGAAGCCATGGGAAAATGTGCCGAGCAGGATTTGTGCAGCTCTTGATAGCAAACGTTTTAGATAGAACACACGTATGCAAAGCGAGAGCAGGATTTGTGCATCTCTTCATCCCAAATGGTTGTTTTGGATGACCTGTGTGCAACCACTTACAAACTATTTGATAAGATTTGCATCTGTTATATTGGGTATGTTGCCATTTGTCAAACTTGGAAGATTAACATTTGTTGATGTAGTAACATTGCCATTTGTCAACCTTGTAACACTGCGATTTTTCAAAATATGCAGCTAAAAATCACTAGCGCTATCTAATTTTTGCATCTAAGATTCAGTAATTAAGCATAGATTTCATTGATAGATTAAGCACTCGTGCTTAATTTATACAAATAGTTCAACTCGACAGCTGAACCGACCAAACTTTTCCCCAATTGTTGCCAACCACGTACTGAAATAGCTAGTTCTACTAGACCCAATTGACTAGTCAACCAGCTGACTGGACCAGTCCAGTCACTGGCAGGTGGGTCCAGTGGGCCTCCTTTAAACAGTCAAGCCCTTAGTTGACTGTTGACTGGGCAATCAAATGGGGCCCACTGTCAGCCACACCAGCACCCTACTGGGTGAACTAGTGGGTACCCGTAGCATTTTTAGTTTAAAATAATTCAAATTAAAATTAATCCTGGAATTCTAGAAAATGACTAAAACTTTGATAAATCTTAGAAAATAAACTGTAACTCAGATCAAAAAACTTTGTACATGAAAGTTGCTCAAAACGACAAGAAGAATTTGGCTGTGTCGTCTGTTTCCATGTCAGGACCCTCTACATAGGTGAACCCATAACTTTTAGCCCATTTCTAGTAGATGAATAGTGTATATGAACCGGTTAATAAATCCAACTTAAAACCTAAAGTAACTAAATGACTTAGACATATCTTTAGGAAACCCTGCACTGCATGTTAGCATAGCATACTCTGTGTTGCATCTGCATGCCCTGTATTTATAGTTTCTTCCCCCTCTTCTCTCTGGTAGACCTCGAGACTGATGATGCCCCTATGATCGATTATGTCACCGATGACTCTTCTTACTTTGAAACAGAGTTTACAGGCAAGCACCCCCCTTGGAACATTCCAATATAGCCTATTCTCTTCTCTCTTATGCTTGCATTAGAAATTGCTGCTGCTTTATCTATTCTGATGCATGGCCTGATCTTGTAACCTGCTATTGTTACCTTCCTATTTATCCCGAACTCCTTAGTATAGGATGGTTAGAGACCCATCAGAGACCCCATGTTAACACAACTGCCCCGCTAGATTATCAGAACACCCGATCAACGGGATTGAAGACCAGGCCCCGGCACCGCACAACACTCCCCTTAGTTGTACGGCACCACAGCGTTACTATCGAGTGCCGAGGGTGACACCTTGTTTGCACTTCTGATGCTAACTCTATGGAGTAGTTACCCGGTCGTGGTCATTGAGGGTGATTCCTCCTTTTCCACTTCCGATATCGACGCTATCATGCAACACCTCAAGTGTGAACCTTGAGGGTGATTTCCTCTCACGTTCATCTTGATGTGTACATCAGGTGCGAATCGAACGAGGGTGAAGCCTCGGGTTCCTTCTTGATGTGGTAGCCACCCGGATTGCCTTTACATTACTATTATTACTGATTAAAGTGGATAAAGATGGGTTGGCCTTGAGGGGTACCTGCACGAGCATGTGATGCGAGTGATGTGGAGTTGGTTTGACCTGGAAGGTGCCTGCGAGATAACTACATGCCGTGGCCGGGCATTCTAAGTACTTGCTGCAAGTCCACGAGACGGGGCGGCGGGGTCACATTGACTGTGAGTGTCTGCTCGTTACCGCGCACTCCTAATCCACTATGATTTGGATATTTGATTCGAGGGGCATCTGGCCTGATAGCACTAACCATCACATGTGTGATCTATGTCATATGCATTAGCCGAAGCTCAATAGACGCTAGCAACTAAGCGGTGCACGCCGGATTGGATTGTAACGCGCTGCCTTATATAAGGGGGGCTAGGTATTCTCACCGGCCGCCCACGTAACCTGTAGGAGTTCCTGGGGCGACAGCCCAAGACCCCTGGGGGCATAGGTTTAGTCCGGCATGCTGACCTCTCTATTAGGCATAGGTCAGGTTGCGGCGTATCGTTTGGCCGAGGCCGGGCATGACCCAGAAATGTGTGTCCGGCCGGAGATAATCGAGCGTGGTGGGTAAGTTGGTGCACCCTTGCAGGGAAGAAAACATCTATTGATAGTTTGTCCTACGGTAACGGACACTCGAAGTTGTAACCCAATCGATACAACTAGAACTAGATACTTGAGATGAGAAATGGATAGCATGGCTCTAGGATTGCTTTCTCGCAGGGAGTCGAGGAAGGATCTCTGGGCGATGTTGATGACACTACTACTACTTTACTTTATGCTAGTCTGCACTCTTCTAATGCTGCAAGACCGCGGAAGATGCTGAAGATGCTAGTCTTCAATGGGACTAAGCTCTCCCCTCTATTTTGGCATTTCTGCGGCCCAGTCCACGTGTACAGCATTCCTTTGATAATGTTGCATATGTAGTGTAGATCCTTGCTTGCTGAGTACTTCAGATGAGTAGTCATGTTTGCTTTGCTTTTCCCCCATATCCATTTGATGCAACCAGATGACGGAGCCCCTAAGACCACTGCCACTGCCAACGACTACTACTACCCCGAGGGTGCCAACTACCACGTGATGGACATCGAAGACCATGAGTAGTTAGGAGGCTCCCAAGCAGGAGGCCTTGCCTTTTCTATCGATGTTGCTTTTGTGCTAGCCTTCTTAAGACAAACTTGTTTAACTCATCTTTGTACTCAGATAATGTTGCTTCCGCTGACTCGTTTGTATTCAAGCTTATGTATTCAAGCCCTCGAGGCCCCTGGCTTGTAATATAAAGCTTATATTATTTTATAGCAGCATGATCAGTGTGAACGGTTACTTTGGAATCAACAACGTAGGATCTTAATTTATCACAAGAAAACACCACTGCTAAGAATTGTTTTTCAGTAGTAGCATAATGTCGCTGAGCACTGTCAAGAGTTTTACTAGCATAATGGGTAACATTTAATTTCTTATCAACTCTTTGTCCTAGAACAACACCAATAGCATAATCACTAGCACCACACATAATCTCAAAAGGCAAGTTCCGGTCAGGTGGTTGAACAACAGGTGTAGAAATTAAGGCTTTCTTGAATGTTTCGAAGGCTTCCAAACAATCATCATCAAAAACAACAGGAATATCCTTCTGTAAAAGATTTGTAAGAGGCCTAGAAATTTTAGAAAAGTCTTCGATAAATCTCCTATTGAAACAAGCATGACCAAGAAAACTTTGAATACCTTTGATATCTTTAGGACATGGCATTTCCTCAATTGCATCTACCTTGGCTTTGTCCACCTCAATACCTTTTTCTGAACTTTTATGGCCCAAAACAATACCTTCGTTAACCATAAAGTGGCACTTTACCCAATCCAACACAAGATTTGTTTGTTCACATCATTGCAAAACTCGATCAAGATTGCTTAAATAATCATCAAAAGACTTCCCATAAACAGAAAATTCATCCATGAAAACCTCAACAATCGTTTCACAAAAATCAAAGAATATAGCAGTCATACATCTTTGAAAGGTAGAAGGCGCATTGCATAAACCAAAAGGCATACGTCTATAAGCATAAGTGCCAAAAGGACAAGTAAAAGTGGTCTTTTCTTGATCAGGTTGAGAAACATGTATTTGTGAGAAACTAGAATATCCATCAAAGAAGAAAAAATTTGTGTTCTTAGATAATCTTTCTAGAAGTTGATCAATAAAAGGCAGAGGGTAATGATCTTTTCTAGTTGCTTTGTTTAGTTTTCTAAAATCAATTAGCATTCTATAGCCTATAAAAATTCTATGTGGAATAAGTTCATTCTTATGATTAGGAACAACAGTTATACCTCCCTTCTTAGGGACACAATGAACATGACTTACCCATCTACTAGCAGCTATAGGATAGATTATACCGGCTTCAAGAAGTTTCAATATTTCCGTTCTTACCACTTCTTTCATATTTGGATTTAACCAACATTGGTGATCAACAATGGGTTTAGCATCAGGTTCCATATTAAAATTGTGCTGACATGGACTAGGATTAATGCCCTTAAGGTCATCAAGAGTATATTGAATAGCATCTCGATGCTTTCAATAATCTTGCTTCTTCATGTTCTGAAAGGTTAGCACCAATAATAACATGATATATCTTTTTCTCATCAAGATAAGAATATTTCAAAGTATCTGGCAATTGTTTTAATTCAAATACAGGAACACCTTTAGGTGGAGGAGGACCTCCTCAACTTTCAATAGGCAGATTGTGTTCAAGCAGGGGTTGTTGTTCGAATAAGATTCTATCAATTTCATTTCTTTCACGCATATGCAAATCATTTTCATGGTCTAGCAAATATTGTTATAAGGGATCATTAGGAGGTACATCAATAGAAGCAAGACCAATAAATTCATCCTTACTAGGCAAATGTTTCTTTTGAGGTTTTCTACTAAACTTAGAGAAATTAAACTCACTAGTCATGAACCCATGCATTCGCACGGGCCAAAGATATCATATTCATTTCCACAGTTTGCATATAATGTATGAGGAGGAGAATGAAGACTTTGATTTAGATAAACTTTCTTGTTTGAAACATTAATGTAATGGAATAATGGATAAGGATCACATTAAGCAAGATAATAGAATATGATACATTGTTTAATAATATACTAATAGAAATTAAGTAGTATGAATCTTCGTAGATTATTCGTTGACAACCTTGGGCCATATAAACCAGCCAAATAGTGTACCTATGTATATTGTACTTATATGTTGTTGTAAGAAATCAATAATAAATTTGTAAATAATTAATCAAGTTAGGATCTTTTTTTCATAATTTGTGTTGAAATACATCCTGGCAAGAAACCAATAAATGTTATAATATTGTACTGGCTACTATAAGTAAAGTGTCGTGTATGTAGAAAGAAAATCCAATCTTAGTTTCTTCATGGAAATATTATATCCTGGACTACTATTGTATGAACAAATAAAGGAAAAAATCAAATTGTCTGGTTGGATTAATTATTAACAAAAATCCAGCAGACGACAAAGCTGCCAAATAGGCCAGCCCAGTGCACCCCAGCTGGTTGCATAGGTGGCTGCCACATGGCAGCTTTGCCGTCTATTGGCAGAGGGCAAAGCTCTTTGCCATCTTCCAGCGGACGGCAAAGATCCTGTATAGCCCCTGTTTTTCTTACATTCATTCAATTTCATAGAATTTCACAAATATATAATTTTATCAAAAAGTATTCAATGAATGAGCATCCATGAGCAAGCACAAAAACACATAATTTCAATTCATGAGCATGCACATTCAACTACACCAAATTTCAATTCCATCAATTACCAAACTAAGTTTGGAAGGTAATGGAGATGGACACACATAATTAAGAAAGTTCAACACTATCATACTTAAAAGGTTTACACTAAAAAGATTAAACTAAATATATTCACTCCTCCTTCTTCTTCTCCTTCATCATCTTGATGCGCTTAGAGCGGTGAGGCAGTGGGATGTACTCCTATACCACAATTGGCATGGTCCTGTAGTCCCTCAGCTATGGGATCACCGGCGCCACCACCATAGCGTGGTCATTGTCAGGCACCACCACCATCGCGAGGCCATTGAGGGAGTCCTGGACTAGGGGGTGTCCGGATAGCTGGACTACCATCATCAGCTGAACTATCATCGGCCGGACTATCATCATCGACCGGACTCTAAGACTATAAAGATACAAGATTGAAGACTTCATCCCATGTCCGGATGGGACTTTCCTTGGCGTGGAAGGCAAGCTTGGCGATACGGATATGTAGATCTCCTACCATTGTAACCGACTCTATGTAACCCTAGCTCTCTCCGGTGTCTATATAAACTGGATGGCTCTAGTCCGTAGGACATGACAACAACCATTACAATCATACCATAGGCTAGCTTCTAGGGTTTAGCCTCCTTGATCTCGTGGTAGATCCACTCTTGTAAACATCCACAATATCAATATCAATCAAGCAGGACGTAGGGTTTTACCTCCATCAAGAGGGCCCGAACCTGGGTAAAACATCGTGTCCCTTGTCTCATGTTACCATCCGCCTAGACACACAGTTCGGGACCCCCTACCCGAGATCCGCCGGTTTTGACACCGACAGCCATCTTTAGGCACCACCATCGCTAGGTCATCGTCACGCACCACCATCGCGAGGCCATCGTCAGCCACCACCATCGCGTGGCCATCATCAGCCACCACCATCACGAGGTCATCCCTGCTCTATTCCTCGACATCCTTGCTGCTGCTTTTGCTGTAGCCACAGTCACTGCTGCTTTTGCTGTAGCCAGAGTCGTTGCTGCTGCTGCCATTGCCTAGCCAAATGCAACCAAGTTTTTTTAACAATCGGTGTGAGACAAAGCCAAATTGAGAGGAAGAAGAGGCAGAGCGTACTGGCATCACCGTCGTCCTTGTAGAGCATGTGTCACATAGTCATGTTGAACACCTTCACAGTGAGCATGGCGTTGTCGTCGTACCCGAGGACAAGGAAGTACACGTGCCGCAGGTCATAGGCACGGATGAACTGC
The DNA here is from genome assembly GCF_018294505.1 of Triticum aestivum. Classification (NCBI taxonomy): domain Eukaryota; kingdom Viridiplantae; phylum Streptophyta; class Magnoliopsida; order Poales; family Poaceae; genus Triticum; species Triticum aestivum. The sequence goes on along the minus strand of NC_057795.1, from coordinate 94,426,411 downwards.
TCCCATCCACGACACAGGTACATGTGGTCGTACCGGAACACCACCTCCACGTCCCACAACCTGCAAAGCCCGCTGCTAGCCTGTCGTAGATTCACATTCTTTGGCCGATGGTTGTCCAACATATTCATAAAAGTGTCAGGCAGCCTCTGCGGCGTGGGTCAAGCAGTGATGTAGCAAACAACAGAGTTATTATAAAGAGACGGCTAAAGGGGAGATCTCTCCTTTTATATACCTGCCTCCTGGAGGAATTCTCAAGTATGATCGTGAAGAACTCGAAACCTTCCAAGTCGTACTCTGGTGTGGCAGAGCGCAGTCTGTGGTGGCGAGCTTCCCCCATCTCTGATAAGCAGCAGAAGAGACCTATTACTACCCTTACAACATTATCATTCAACATTACAGCAGCAGAAGTTTTGAGCAGAGGATAATCAACTACATCAAGTTATCATATCAAATTTAGAAAGCAATGCACTTGTAGAACGATATTTGATAAATGGACCATATGCATATCTACAGAAACTTGGCTCTAATCCAACTTGGCTCTAATTCAACACTATCATATTTGATAAATGGACATAGTTCGAATAGGGCCAAGATTTTAGACATGAAAGAAAACTGAGAAAAAAAGGAATGCACTTGTGCTCAACAACATCGACAACACTTAATTAATTTGGTAGGTTAGTTTGCAATGGCAATTGGCATCCTTCAAAACTAGGGATTTCTTTAGACATGAAAGAAAACTGAAAGTGTTGAAAAATAGAGCATATTAATCTAAAAAAGGGAAAAAACCTAGAGTAAACCTAAAGTAAACTAAATGTAAACCTAAAGTAAATTAAATGTAAACCTAAAGTAAACCTTCTTCTTCATCTTATTTTTTTCATGTTTCTTCTTTCTTCTTAACCTAATCTAAACCTAAAGTAAACTAAATGTAAACCAAAACATAAAAAAACCTAAAGTAAATCTAAACTACACCAAGCCTAAATTAAACTAAACCTAAACTAAAACTAAAAAAGGAAGAAAAAATACAAGGTCTCACCAGAGGAGGGGGCGCCGGATCGGCAGGGCGGCCGTGAGGGTGGAGAAGAGGGGCCCTAGGGCTGCCGGAGTGGAGGAGGGGGTGTCGCAGAGATGGGGGTGGCGTGGGGTGGTGGCGGCTCAGGCACGAGAGCGGGGTGGGGCGACACAGCGACGGGGGTGGCGCGGGGCAGAGGAGGGGGTCACCGGTGCGGTGGGGCCAGCGCGGCGACGTGGGTGGCGCTGGGCGGCGACGGCACAGGGGCGGGGCGGCCGACGATGGGGGTGGTGCAGGTCCGCGGTGGCTCGGGCACGAGGCGAAGAGAGAGAGAGATGGGACAAAGAGATGGGGCGCGGGCATTGGCATTTTGGTTAAGGGACGGAGCCTAGCTAACGGACGTCAGTTTGGCCACTTTCTTTGCCGTCTACTAGTAGACGGCAAAGAAAGTGGCCTTTAGGTGGCTATCACTAGTGGGCCACCCTCCTTCTTTATCGTCTGCTTGCAGATGGCAAAGCTTCTATGCCATCTGCTAGCGGACGGCAAAGAGATGGCTGACGACAAACATTATATTTGTCGTCCGCTCCTTCTTTGCCTTCGGTTTTCTGTAAGCTGATGGCAAAGACCTTCTTTGCCATCAGCTAGCAGAAGGCAAAAAGACGGTCGACGACAAAGATCCTGATTCCAGTAGTGTTGGCCACTATTAAGCTATTTCAAATTACTTTGATACCCTGAATGTTGTTGATGATTGCATTCATTAGGCTGCTGGTTAGAACCACCCTGATTTCCTTGACCTTGAAATCCGGAACCTGAGCCGCCACCTCCAAAGCCGGGCCCGTGTGAGCCGGACCCTGACCCGCCGTGCGGGCCGTTATTGTCATTGTGGTCCTGGTGAAAGCTAGAGTTCTATATTGTTGCGTGATGAAACAATCCTTCCACAGGTGACTCGACGGTCTAGCGGGATGACTATGTTTTGGGCAAGGTTGGTTCAACATCGCCTAAAGGTTGATCTTTGACCCTCCGAACCGGGGTTTTGGTTTTCCCTTGTGGCGTTGGCTGCCATCCTTCACATTTGTATTAGCCACAAAATCTGACCTGCCGTTCGATTGCTTGCGCTTACCATTACTACCCTCATTTTGCCCTGTCACATTTGGCTGCTGGCCTTTTCAATTACCGTTCTTCTTCCCCTTGTTGGACTTCTCCTCATCCGACCCCGGGTCTTTTATATTGTCAGAGTCGGCGTATTTGATGAGAGCCTCCATAAGCTCTCCAATGTCATTTCTATGACGGTTATGTCGCCCTAACTTCTGCTTCAGGGGGACATAATAGCAATTTTTCTCCAAAATTAAAACAACAGAACTGGTATTGATGCTATCGGATGAGTGGATAACAGCTGAGACCCGGTGCACCCAATGGTGGGCCGACTCATCCTCGCGCTATATACAAGCTTCTAGGTCAATAATCGACAGGGTCTGTGTGCACATATTTTTGAAATTCTGAATAAAACACGCCTTTAACTTAGCCCATGTATTGTTGTAGGTGGAGGTAACCTTTTTAGCCAAGTTCGTGCCGGCCCATCTAACATCATGGTGAAGTATTTGGCACATACAACATCTTTAACATCGAGCATCTCCATGGCAGCTCATAGCTTTCAATCCAAGCCTCGAGCAGTTGATCAGCTGTGTAATTAGCTACCTTATGAGGACCCTTAAAATCCTTGGGCAGACGTTCATTTCGAAGAGTTGGCACCAGACAGGGTACTCCAACTGACCAAGAGGTCACTCCAGCTTCTATAGACATAGAAGGGTTTAATTGAGGCAGTCGATGAGCTGCTAAGTTAGCCGCCAGCTCTGCCTTTTGCGTGCTCTAGCTTGATCCGTCAGAACTTGGATATCATTATCACCACATGGCTCCTCATGCCCATGGGGTGGGTTACGACACCGTTCACTGCTGGAAACGGCCGACGACTCAATATGCCAACTGTAGCTCCGAATCTGACGCGAGGTTGAATGTATTCGCTCGCGCCTATAAGAGTACGCCACTTGCTGTGCCACCACCGTCTGAAGAAGTTCCACAGTGTTCTTGGACTCTATCGCAACAGGATACTCGCCTTCAATGGGAAGAGCCGCTAGCCGTGAAGCCGCAGCAATCATGTTATCCAGTGGGTTAGAGTAATGACCCGGAGGTGTTGACACTCGCTGAGGCGGGGTTAAATCTACACGAGGTTGGTCTATTGCGGGGGTGAGCCGCCACTCTGGTCACGTGCGCCTCAGTGGTCTGGATCACACCGGGAGGGTTACTTCGCCCTTCGCCAGGCGTAGTGAAAAGATTCGTCCCCTCAAGCTGCGGAGGCAGACGGCTCTGGCGCCTCCTTCATAAGACAGCATTTTATGAGTTCTGGTCCAGGCTCAAACAAATAGCCTCGGGGCATACTCACTGTGATTCAGCATCCAAAGCGGCTTGCTCTGTTGCCATCCCAGCATTCTCAGCATTAAGCTCCTCCTTAGCCTGAGCTATTTCATCCCGCAGTTTCACAACTTCCACCTTATGTTGTGCTTGAGTCACCGGGGTTACCTCTGAAGTTAATGAAGTTTCCAAAGCTTCCAAGAGCTCGAATAAAACTTGAGCTAGCGGATGCATAGGGCCACTTGCCCCGACCATTGCAGCAACTTCTGAACTAGAGGTCATGGTCATAGAAGTAGATGAATTCATCACATGTTGTGTACCAGCTGTCGGTGTCAAAACCGGCGGATCTCGGGTAGGGGGTCTAGAACTGTGTGTCTAAGGTCGATGGTAATAGGAGATGGGGGACACAATGTTTACCCAGGTTCGGGCCCTCTCTATGGAAGTAATACCCTACTTCCTACTTGGTTGATCTTGACGAATATGAGTATTACAATAGTTGATCTACCACAAGATCATAATGGCTAAACCCTAGAAGTCTAGCCTATGGATATTATGATTGTTTATCTCCGTATGTCTCTAGGGACTAAGCCCTCCGGTTTATATAGACACCAGAGGGAACTAGGGTTGTACAAAGTTGGTTACAGAGAAAGGAATCTTCATATCCGTTCGCCAAGCTTGCCTTCCACGCCAATGAGAGTCCCATTTGGACACGGGAGAGAGTCTTCTGTCTTGTATCTTCCTAGTATATCAGTCCGGCCCGCATCAACAGTTCGGCTGTCCGAGGACCCCTTAATCCGGGACTCCCTCAGTAGCCGTTGAACCAGGCTTCGATGACGAGGTGTCCGGCATGTGGATTGTCTTCGGAATTGCAAGGCGGGTTCCTCCTTCAAATACTCCAAATCTTCCTTCGAACATAGGAAACATGTCCGGCTCTGCAAAACAAATACCACACACAAGCATAGAGAGTATATTACTTCATGAGTCCAATCTGCTGACAACTTTTTGCAGCATGACATCACGTCGACGCACGGTTATTATTCAAACCATTTTTAGCCCACCGCTCCATATTTTGACATGCGGTTTCATTGGCACATCTTGTCAAAGCAGAGATCGTGTCCCCTTATTGCGGGATTCTCATCAATACAGGTATGGGTAATCCCACCGCGCTGTTTGCACGGCCCTCGGGGATAAGCGAGTTTCTAGGGCAAGTGGGGAGGCGCTTGATATTCACTGCCTTTATAAAGAGATAGGGATCCACCTCTTTCACCCATGCCTTCTTTCTCTCTGCTTCCCCCATTTTTGAGCTGCAGTGCCCAAGTTCTCATCTTTTCCGCCCCCAAAAACAACTCCCGCCATGTCCGGATCCGGAGCGCAGGGCAAGTGGATGTTCTCCTCTATCAAGGAGAAGGACATCAAAAAGCTCCGGGAGGCCGGGTATCTGGCCAAGGAAATCGTCCACTGACTTCCGGACGAGGGATAGATCGTGCCCACTCCGGATCCCCACAAAAGGGTCATATTCCTCTCTCACTTTGTCCGTGGGCTGGGATTTCTTCTCCACCCATTCGTCCACGGACTCATGTATTACTATGGGTTAGATTTCCACGATCTATCCCAAAATTCTTTCCTCAACATCTTGACATTCATCGTTGTGTGCGAGGCTTTCCTCTGCATCCCACAACATTTCGGATTGTGGTTAAAGACCTTCAATGTGAAGCCGAAGGTGGTGGGCGGCGAACACGCAGCGTGCGGAGGCGCCATGGTGAGCAAGATGCCAAACGTCACATGGCCATCAGGTACATTTAACGAGTCTGTCAAAGGATGGAAACAATAGTGGTTCTACATCATTGAGCCACGCGACACCACCTGGGTCGCGGCTCCCGAATTTCGATCCGAAGCTCCGATGCAGTTCACCTCCTGGCCCGAGAAGGGCCTAGACTGGTCTTTGTCAGACGAATTGACTGCGCTCCAAGCGCATATCAAGATCATGGTGGACAAGAACATTAAGCTTGTCAACATGGTCCAGGTGATGCTAGTCCACCGGATCCTTCCATGCCAAAGCCGGACTTGCCATCTGTGGGAGTTCGATCCGGCAAAGCACCAGATCCTACTGGAGTTCTTCGGCACAAGGCACGAAGACATCTGACAGGTGCTATTCAAGCCCAGCAAGTCATGGTCGGACGCGGCCAAGGATCATGGGCACAAATTGGCCCGTCCCGCTAGTTCGGTAAGTCTTTACATGTTTTCAAGGTATGCCCTTTACTTGAATATTCGAGGAAGACACCTAAGCCTTCTAACTAATTGCTGCCTCTTGAGCATGCGTTGGTTTTTCCCTTGAAGAGGAAAGGGTGATGCAGCAAAGTAGCGTAAGTATTTCCCTCAGTTTTGAGAACCAAGGTAACTATCCAGTAGGAGTCTCCTCCCAAGTCCCACGCACCTACACAAACAAACAAGAACCTCGCAACCAACACGATAAAGGGGTTGTCAATCCGTTCACAACCACTTGCGAAAGTGAGATCTGATAGAGATAATATGATAAGATAAATATTTTTGGTATTTTTATGATATAGATTGAAAAGTAAAGATTGCAAAATAAAGTAGATTGGAAACTTATATGATAAAGAATAGACCCAGGGGCCATAGGTTTCACTAGTGGCTTCTCTCAAGATAGCATAATTATTAGGGTGGGTGAACATATTACAATCGAGCAATTGATAGAAAAGTGCATAGTTATGACAATATCTAGGCATGATCATGTATATAGGCATCATGTCCGCAACAAGTAGACCGACTCCTGCCTGCATCTACTACTATTACTCCACACATCGACCAACTCCTGCCTGCATCTAGAGTATTAAGTTCATGAAGAACAGACTAACGCATTAAGCAAGATGACATGATGTAGAGGGATAAACTCAAGCAATATGATATAAACCCCATCTTTTTATCCTTGATGGCAACAATACAATATGTGCCTTGCTGCCCTGCTGTCACTGGGAAAGAACACCGCAAGATTGAACACAAAGCTAAGCACTTCTCCCATTGCAAGAAAGATAAATCTAGTAGGCCAAACCAAACTGATAATTCGAAGAGACTAGCAAAGATAACCAATCATACATAAAATAATTGAAAGGAGATTCAAATATTTCTTATAGATAAACTTGATCATAAACCCACAATTCATCGGATCTCGACAAACACACCGCAAAAAGAGTTACATCGAATAGATCTCCAAGAAGAGGAAGGAGAACTTTGTATTGATAATCAAAGAGAGAGAAGAAGCCATCTAGCTAATAACTATGGACCCGAAGGTCTATGGTAAACTACTCACACCTCATCGGAGAGGCCTTGGTGGTGATGGAGAGGCCCTCCATGGTCGATTCCCCCTCTGGTGAAGCACCGACAAAGGCTCCAAGATGGGATCTCGCGGATACAGAAGGTTGTGGTGGTGGAAATAGTTTTTGGTGGTGCTCCTGGATGGTTTCGGGGTATGAAGATATATATAGGCGAAGGAGGTATTTCGGTTGAGCCACGAGGGGCCCACGAGGGTGGGGGGCGCGCCCACCCCCTTAGGGTGTGCTGGTTACCCTCGTGGCCACCTCATTTATTGCTTGATGTCCACTCCAAGTCCCTTGGATTGCGTTTGTTCTAAAAAGATCTTTCCCGAAGGTTTCATTCCGTTTGGACTCAATTTGATATTCCTTTTCTGCGAAACACTGAAATAGGCAAAAAAACAGCAATTCGAGCTGGGCCTCCGGTTAGTAGGTTAGTCCCAAAAATGATATAAAAGTGTAAAGTAAAGCTGATAAACATCCAAAATAGGTAATATAATAGCATGGAACAATAAAAAATTATAGATACGTTGGAGATGTATCAAGCATCCCCAAGCTTAATTCCTGCTTGTCCTCGAGTAGGTAAATGATAAAAATAGAATTTTTGATGTGGAATGCTAGCTAGCATATATCTCAATGTATTTCTCTTTATTGTGGCATGAATATTCATATCAAATGATTCAAAATAAAAGTTCATATTGACAAAAGAATAGTAGTACTTCAAGCATACTAACTAAGAAATCATGTCTTCTCAGAATATCATGGCAAAGGAAATATCATCTCTACAAAATCATATAGTTTGGTCATGCTTCATTTTCATTACACAAGAATGCTCTCATCATGCACAACCCTGATGACGAGCCAAGCAATTGTTTCATACTTTAGTAATCTCAAACTTTTTTCAACATTCACGCAATACATGAGCGTGAGCCATGGATATAGCACTATGGGTGGAATAGAATATAATGATAGGTGTTATGTGGTGAAGACAAAAAATAAGAAAGTCTCACATCGACGCGGCTAATCAACGGGCTAGGGAGATGCCCATCAATTGATGTCAATGCAAGGAGTAGGGATTGCCATGCAACGGATGCACTGGAGCTATAAATGTATGAAAGCTCAACAAAAGAAACTAAGTGGGTGTGCATCCAACTTTCTTTCTCATGAAGACCTGGGTCATTTTGAGGAAGCCCATTGTAGGAATATACAAGCCAAGTTCTATAATGAAAAATTCCCACTTAGTAAATGAAAATGACAACATAGAAGACTTTCTATCATAAAGACCATGGTGCTATATTGAGCACAAGTGTGGAAAAAAGATAGTAGCATTGTCCCCCTTTTTTGGGGCCTTTCCTCTTTTTTGGCCTTTTGTTTTCTTATTTGGCCTTTTTTATTAGGGACAATGCTCTTAAAATGATGATACTAGAACAAAGTATGACTCTATACGAATGTCTCCGGCGGTGTACCGGGATATGATATGACTCAAGAGTGACATGTATAAAAAATATGCATGGTGGTTTTGCCACAAATACTATGTCAATTACATGATCATGCAAAAAGCAATATGACAATGATGAAGCGTGTCATAACAAATGGAACGGTGGAAAGTTGCATGGCAATGTATCTCGGAATGGCTATGGAAATGCCATAATAGGTAGGTATGGTGGCTGTTTTGAGGAAGATATAAGGAGGTTTATGTGTGATACAGCGTATCATATCACGGGGTTTGGATGCACCGACGAAGTTTGCACCCACTCTCAAGGTGAGAAAGGGCAATGCACGGTACCGTAGAGGCTAGCAATGATGGTAAGGTAAAAGTGCGTACAATCCATGGACTCAACATTAGTCATAAAGAACTTATTGTAAAAATCTACAAGTCATCAAAAACCAAGCACTACGCGCATTCTCCTAGGGGGTTAGATTGGTAAGAAATGACGCGGGCGAGCCATTCTTCGATGAGCGCAGCCCGAGCCTCCATGGCTGCGCGGGGCGCGCGGGACGAGGAACCAGCCGGGGTGAGCGAGGGAGTGGCAATGCGGCCATCTCGCCTCATGGACGGGTGCTAGGACGATGCCTGCTGCTCGTTCCCTGCTGGGCCGGTGGCAGTGTTGACGGCGGGCGATGGGGAACGGCGGGGGTGGCCACCGACGGGGGCCGTGTGGGCGACGCGGGAAGCAAGAGCGGCTCGGCGCTTGACGCGGGCCCGACGAGCGTCTGACATGGATGTGATGGTCGGTGAAGAACCGGGCGGTGGGAGGCAAATTCCGGCACACCCCTACCTGGTGCGCCAAATGGCGGATTTGGGGTTCCGGCAGACCCTCTAGATTCGAACACTGGGTGCGCGCGGAGATCTGGCCCTCCTGCGTACCTGCACCTCACCGCCTCGCAATGAACTAAGAAATCAAAGGAACAACACAAGAGACACAGAGTTTATACTGGTTCAGGCCACCATTGTGGTGTAATACCCTACTCCAGTGTGTGGTGTGGTGGATTGCCTCTTGGGCTGATGATGAACAATACAAGGAAGAACAGCCTCGCGAGGGGAGGGGTTCTTGTGTTGGTGGTTCTGGCTAAGGTCCGACTGATCGATCCGTCCTCCCTCCCCTACCTAGAGAGTGGCTAGTCCTATTTATAGAGCGATGCCCTGGGCCTCTTACCAAATATTGAGCGGGAAGGGCGCCAACAATTGGCCATTTTGAAGGGGAACATCTAGTACACTTATCCTGACTAAAGTTGGTCCTTGCCTGCCAAAGGCTCTGGTGGTGACGCCGACTTGGGCTCCACGATGACTTCCATCCCGCCATTCTGCTGGTCTTGGTCATGTTGCACCGAAATGGATGCCTTTGCTTGATGCTCTCGCCCGCGCTTGTTCCCTTTGAACCAAAGAGGAAACAAGGACACTGCACGGGATGCCGCCCGCTTGGCGCCCTTGGTCGTCATGACTTGCGTCATGGGTACCTCGCGAGGTACCCCGCCTTGATCTCTCTGCCTCCTCCCGAGCCAGCCTGACAAGGCCACGCCTGAGGAAGCCTCCTGTCGTCCGCCCCGCGAGGCTTGGCCCCTCGAGAGGATCTTGAGCTTGTGTTGACGAAGATGGGCCATGCTGGGCGCCCCTTGAACCATGCCGCAGGCCGCAGGCAGGCAAGTCTGGGGACCCCCGTTCCTAGAACGCCGACACCAGGAAATACCAAGATGTATTTGGATTTGAAGGAAACTTTCTGGTGGACCGGAATGAAGAAAGATATAGCGGGGTATGTAGCAGTTTGTGATGTATGTCAAAGAGTAAAAGTAGAGCATCGGAAGCCAGCAGGATTGTTGCAACCATTGCCTTTACCCAAATGGAAGTGGGATAAGCTAGGCATGGATTTTATCACATGATTGCCCAGGACTCGTTCCAGCTATGACTCAATTTGGGTTGTAGTTGATCGTTTGTGAAGGTAGGACATTTCATTCGAGAGAAGACCATGTACACCGGTGCTAAGTTGGCCAAGATATACATGACCAGGATCGTATGTCTGCATGGTGTTCCGAGGAGCATTGTATCAGATAGAGGAACCTAGTTTACCTCAAAGTTCTGGTACCAGGCTAGAGTTCAGTACATCTTTTCATCCACAGACAGACGGACAGACCGAGAGAGTCAATCATATTTTGGAGGATATGCTGAGAGCTTGTGCGCTAGATTATGGATCTAGTTGGGACGACAATTTGCCATATGCAGAGTTCTCTTACAACAACAGTTATCAATCAAGTTTGAAGATGGCCATTTTTGAAGCCTTGTATGGAAGGAGGTGCAGGACCCCGTTGTCGTGGGATGAAGTTGGAGACCGCCAGTTGTTTGGACCGGATTTGATGAAGGAGTCTGAACGGAAGGTGAAGTTGATTCGCGACAGGCTCAAGGTAGCCCAGTCCAGGCAGAAGAGCTATGCAGATTCAAAATGCAAGGAGACAGTTTACGAAGTCAGAGATGGAGTCTATCTTCGTGTATCTCCACTTCGAGGAGTTAAGCGTTTTGGTGTTAAAGGAAAGTTAGCACCGCGTTTTGTGGGACCATACAAAGTTTTGGAGCGTATGGGAGAAGTTGCCTACAAGTTGGAATTACCCGAAGGATTGTTAGAAGTTCACGACGTGTTCCATGTTTCTCAGTTGAAAAAGTGCCACGCAGAGATGGCTGATATACCGCTGAGGGATACAGTGTCACTAGAGGCGATTCAGTTGGATAGTGATTTTACCTATGAGGAGAAACCAGTCAAGATTCTTGAGTATGCCAGCCGAGTTTCCCACAGCAAGGTTATCAAATTTTGCAAAGTTCAGTGGAGCCACCACAACGAGGATGAAGCCACCTGGGAGCGAGAGGAAGATCTGTTGAAAGACCACCGTCACCTATTTCCTATCCAACTCGAATCTCGAGGGCGAGATTCATATTAAGGGGGGTAGGTTTGTAACATCCCAAATTTTCAATTTGGAATGTTATACAAATAGATCATCATTGCATATCATATTTTATTGCATTTTGGGTTTTGATCCTAGAAATTCTATTCAACTCAAGGACCCACGGAGAGAGTTGGGGATTTCGATATTTTCATATTTAAGTTTTCTCAAAATTTGGAAATAGGATCATTTGATTTTATTTATTTTATCTTCAATTATTTCAATTACAAAAATATGAGAGAGGGAATAAAATGACTTTCCCAAAATATAGAAATATTGAGGGGTTAATAAAAAATCAAATAAGATTTTATTTTGGATCTTATTGTTATTTTATTTGAATTTAGAAAAATGCATGTTTTACATAATTGCATTTAGGCCCCAAATAAATGTTCATCTAAACCGGCTTGATTTTAGAAGCCAGGGAAAATTTATTTCGGGAATTTTGGAGTCGGTTAGTATTTCTTTTAATTGTTTTTATGCGCGTAATGTTTTAAAAAAATGAACCGACCTACCGGGCCGTGTCCGTCCAGGACTCCGAACCGGCCGGCCTTTAAAGCCCGAGGTCCGAGCCGACCAGCCCCAGCCGCCCCACCCGAACCCTAGCCGCCGCCGCCGGATCC
>NC_057795.1:94394669-94414091 GCF_018294505.1 Triticum aestivum | reverse complement strand
TTCCCGGCCCCGCCGCTGGATCCCACCGCCGCTGCCGACCGCCCCGCCGCCGGACCCCACCGCCGCCGGAGCCGCCGACAACCCCGCCGCCCCGCACCCTAAGGTAGCCGCCGCCGCCACCGTGTTTTTTCAGAAAAAACAGTTCGGTTTTCCGTCGGTTTTCATGTTTTTTTTATTTAGTTAGTTTCGTTTTTATTTTCTTAGATCGGTTTTTTTCCGGTTTAGGTTAATTAGCGGGCGTTCGCTTGTTCGTTCGTTTTAAGAAACGCATTCATCATTTAGATCCAGATAACGAACGTTCGTTCGTTAATCTGTTCATCGTTTTTCTTTTTCTCGGATTTATTTTGTGATTTTTCTGATCGTGATTTCTGATCCGATTTTAGTTTTAGTATAACTTTTCGCTCGTTTATCGGAATCAGGTGATTCAAGCGCCTAGAGTTTCGTCTCGAAACTACTCAAACAAGTTTTTGCTTTTGTAAAATTTAACTTAGGTCCAGATTAGTAAACGAAGCTTGTTTCTTTCGCCGTTTGAGTTTTGTTTCTTCGTTTGATTTGATTCTTTTTGCAAACCGGAGTTCTTAAGTTGAGCTTTCTGGTTAGATCTCTTATTTGAGTTTTACCCGTGCATTAGATGAGTACTTATTCTATGCTTGTTTGTTTGTTTGTTTGCGATAGAGTACCTGGATTACGCCGCTTGCTACTTCGAATTCCTAGGTTTCGCGGATCATCAGCAAGGCAAGTAACACTTTGATCATACCTCTTTACTACCAAGTTTTATTTCATTAGATCAATCCTCAAACAATTGCATGATTAGGATATGATTAATATGTGGGTTTTGGGAAGTAGATGAGGTAGTACCTATTACCTGTTTTATTATCAAACCCTTGGGAGTTACTTCTACGTTTCTTATTATGCCATGCTATGCTAGTAGACGTGGATTGGGTGAGTGAATTTCCATGACAGATGTGAGATTGTTAATTAATGGTTTATTTAAGGTGGCAACTTTAATACACATCTGGGTGGATTGAGGCACCTGGGTATTCCAGGATTGTCTGTTTGTTTTTGGACCGTCAACCAGGCTCAAAGGTATCATAAGATTTTTCATGCTAGAAACTTCCGTGTGCAGCCACATGCTATTATGGGCTCTAGCATAGTTGATTAAGTCATGCGAACTCTTATAGTGGCAGACTAGCAGATGTAGGGGAAGTAGGTGTACAGGTCTACCCATTGTAAGGTGCTAGCGCTTCTGAAAGAGTATGTCTCGGTCATCCGTTTCTCAAACACCATGCAGTGTGAGAAAACCAACGGAGGAGATCGAGTCTTGTGGGGAAAAGTGCACAAACCTCTGCAGAGTGTATAAACTAATCATGATTAGTCGTGTCCCCGGTTATGGACGTTTTGAGTATCTAATACTTGGATTACCATGTGAATCTCATCATGTTACTTTAATTAATATTGTTGGGTTTTTAATGATGATGTTACTTAATTGGGATTGAGAATGCTGTCAACCATTCTCAATGTTTAACAACCACCATGATAGTAAAAAAAATATTCCTTCGTAGTAGGGAAAAATTGGCTTTATGCAAAATCTGTAACCATAGAGCTTTTCCACCTGCCAAATATGCATGTAGAATAGCATTATTTCTTTCATTACTCTCTATGTATTACTTTGCCAGCATATTCCATGTGCTGACCCGTTTTTGGGCTGCAACATTCATGTTGCAGACTTTTCAGACGATGAGTAAGATGCCTTAGGATCGTGGTCCTATACGCAGTGATGCCGTTGGAGTTGATGGACTCACTTATCTACCAAGCCTTCCGCTGTTATCGTTATTAGATGGCCTTAAGCCGTATTTATTGTAATAAGCTCTCTTTTGAGACAGTCGATGTTATAAGTGTGTGATTGCCACTCTGCTATAATTCCTTCGAGTACTATGCGTGTCAGCATTACTGATCCAGGGATGACACTGATGCACATAGATTAGACTGTTTGAGGTCTGGTTGCTACACAGTCTTCGGGACTTTCGCCTCAAATAATAGGCGCAAGCGAGCCCAACGTAGTCTCACCGAAGTTTGCCACGTGGCAACAATAAATCCATGGAACGACACGGCCATAACTTTCAATGCCAGTGACGAACCTCAATTCTGAACAATCCGGGCACCAGCCGCCTTGGTCCTTAGTCCAATCGTGGACCATTTCTGGCTCACTAAAGTGCTCATGGACGGAGGAAGCGGATTATACCTCATCTATGAGGAAACCCTCAACAAGATGGAAATTGACAAAAGCCGCATCGAGCGAAGCAGCACGACCTTGAGGGGAATCATCCCTAGTCGAGATGCACGTTGTGCGGGTAAAATTACAATGGATGTGTTATTCGGCACGCCAGAGAATTACAGGTCCGGAGAAATCACGTTCCAAGTGGCCCCGTTTAGCAGCGGATACCACGCCCTCTTAGGGCGGGACGCATTCACGAGCTTTCAAGCTATACCCCATTACGGGTACATGAAGCTGAAAATGCCCGGACCCAATGGAATCATCACTCTAGCTAGTCACCCGAACATCGCACTACGAGCCGAAAATAAAACTGCTGCACTAGCCCTGGAGGCATTATCCAAAGCCCTCGCGGCCGAAGAACTAACAACACTGCGCGCCAAAGTGGATAGAGACGACGTGATACTTGACAAGCGACCCAAGTCCACCTCTTTCAAGACCGCACACGATATAGTCAAATTCCAGGTCCACCCAATGGACCCCACAAAGACAGCTGCCATTGGGACACAGTTGAACCCCACAATGGACGCCGCACTGCGAGATTTACTATGTGAGAATTGGGACATTTTCTCCTGGCATCCTTCAGACATGCCGTGCATCCCACGCCGGCTGGCCGAGCACAATCTCAATATACTGAAAGGATACAAGCTAGTCAAGCAGACTCTTAGGCGTTTCTCAGAGCCTAAGCGGCAAGCCATGGGAGAAGAGCTAGCCAAGCTAATCGAGGCCGGATTCATCAGAGATATAAAACATCCGGATTGGCTAGAAAACCTAGTAATGGTACCAAAGAAGGACAAATCCTGGCGCCTATGTGTCGATTTCAAGGACATCAATAGGCTTGCCCTAAGTATCCCTTCCCCCTCCCTCGCATTGACCAAATCATTGACGCCACTGCAGGACACGACTCACTGTGTTTTCTCGACGCATACTCCGGATACCATCAGATAAAGATGGTGAAATCCGACCAAGCCGCAACAGCCTTCATAACACCATATGGACCCTTCTGTTTCAACACTATGCCTTTCAGGTTCAAAAACGCTGGCGCAACTTATCAACGCATGAACAGTGGAGGCATACGTCGACGACGTGGTCATCAAAACAAGACACGTCGAAACTCTAATAGATGACTTGAGACTAACCTTCGACAACCTCCAAACATACGACATCAAGCTCAGCCAGGAAAAATGTGTCTTCGGCGTACCCTCAGGGAATTGCTCGGCTTCATTGTTTCCAATAGAGGAATCGAAGCAAATCCGGCACAAATCCAAGCTCTGTCACAATTGGCTATCCCAACAGACCTCAAGCAGATCCAGAAACTAACTAGATGCGTGGCTGCCTTAAGCCGCTTTATCTCCCAATTAGGAGAAAAGGCACTACCTCTTTATCGCCTTGTTCGGCGCACCGAACACTTTGAGTGGACGGATGCAGCCACGGACGGACTTGAAGAAATAAAGACCCTATTGGCCAGTAATCCAGTCCTGTGCCACGCCAAGTACTGATGAACCAATGCTATTATACATAGCTGTGACACACCAGGTTGTAAGTGCAGTGCTTGTCGTTGAACGAGAAGCGGACGGACACAAGTTCCCGCTCCAAAAGCCGGTATATTACGTGTCCATTGTCCTCACCCCATGCAAATCCCGATACCCACACTATCAAAAGATAGCATACACGGTCTTCATGGCATCCCGGAAGCTACGACACTACTTTCAAGAGTGTTCGATTACGGTGGCCTCCGAAGTACCACTCAATGACATAATAAATAACCGCGATGCTACGGGCCGGATTGCCAAATCGGCTATTGAGCTCGTTCTGTTCGACATTACATACAAACCACGGCGAGCCATCAAGTCGCAAGTACTGGCCGACTTTGTCGCCGAATGGACAGAAGCCGAACTCCCTAAAGAGTACCGCGCCTACTCCAATTGGATCATGCACTTCGACGGCTCTAAAATGCTGGCCGGACTGGGAGCAGGTGTTGTCCTGGCATCCCCCACCGGAGACACGGTCCAATACATACTCCAAATATTATACACAGATTCCAACAATGCGGCCGAATATGAGGCTCTGTTGCATGGTATTCGGATGGCAGTCTCCATGGGCATCCAACACCTAGAAGTGCGCAGGGACTCGAACCTCGCAATATCACAAGTAAATGGAGACTTTGATGCCAAGGATCCAAAAATGGTGGCCTACCGTAATGTCGTCCTCAAAATATCAGCTCGGTTCGAGGGGCTCGTATTTCACCTTATGGTCCGAGAAAACAATCAAGCGGCGGATATCCTTGCCCGCATCAGCGCTAAACGCGACCTCGTCCCACCTAATATCTTCTTGGAAAGGATGTTCAAGCCATCCGTGGTATGGGAAGGGGAGTCCGGCAATACCAGCCCGGCTCCGAACACAACACCAGATTCCGAATCATCTGATCTAATCGGAGGCTCTGCCCCCGAAACAACACCTTCGGCCCACGAAATCATGGCTGTCATTGCCCTGTGGACCGAGCCCTTCTTAGCCTACCTAAATAGGCAAGAGCTCCATGAGGACCAAAATGAGGCACGTTGTATTGTGCGACGTTCTAAGGCCTACAAAGTCCATGAAGGAGAGCTCTACAAGAAAAGCACTACTGGAATGATCCAAAGATGCATCTCCAAAGAGGAAGGGCGACAGCTCTTAGCCGAAATCCATTCCAGACTCGGCGGGCACCACGCTGCAGCTCGGGCACTTGTAATCAAGGCCTTCCATAAAGGTTTTTACTGGCCAACAGCCCGGGCAGATGCACAGGACCTTGTCCAACATTGCGTTGGTTGCCAACTCTTCGCCAATAAGAGCCATATGCCCGCTACCGCTCTCCAAACAATCCCCATAACTTGGCCCTTCATGGTCTGGGGGCTGGACATGGTCGGACCTGTTAAAGGGGGAAGCCAGAAGAAAAAATACTTATTGGTCATGGTGGACAAGTTCACCAAATGGATAGAGGCCAAACCAGTTAAAATGGACAAATCCGGACCAGTGATAGACTTCGTATCACGGTTGTACACTGTTATGGTGTCCCCCACAGCATCATCACTGACAATGGCTCAAATTTCACAGCCGATGAGGTGAAAACTTGGTGCGGCAACATGGGCATCAAGCTCGATTACGCCTCTGTCTATCACCCCCAAACAAACGGTCAAGAACGTGGAAATGGTCTCATCATGAGCGGCATCAAACCCAGACTAGTGCATTGGGTCGAGGAGATCGACTCCGTACTCTGGGGGCTGCGGACCACGCCAAATCGTACCACTGGATACACACCATTTTTTATGGTGTATGACGCAGAAGCAGTGCTACCCTGCGACATAATCCATGACTCACCTCGTGTGCGCATGTACAAAGAGAAGGAAGCCGAACTAGATCGGCAGGACAACTTAGATGCTCTGGAGGAGGAGTGTGACGTTGCAAAAGCCCGTTCTGCATTCTATCAGCAACATGCTCGAAGGTATCAAAGCAGAGAAGTACGGGCCAAAACTTATAATGTTGGCAAACTAGTTCTGCGCCTCCCGGAGAAGAAGAAGGACAAGCTCAAACCCAAGTGGGAGGGTCCCTTCATCATTGAAAAATTTCTCACTGGAGGAGCGTACCGTCTATGCAATGCATCTGATAACAGACTCGATCTGAACCCATGGAACGCGGCCAGACTCCGAAGATTCTAAGACTAGCACTACAAAAAAAAGACACATCCATGACATTTTGGGTCGAACGAAAAAAAATTCTGTCATACATATGACACTTCTATGACGATAATTTTGACAAAACCCGATATCATCATAGATGTGGTGGGCTCCTACTTCTATGACAAAAAATCATGACAGAAAATGGGATTTTCGTCCTGGGCGGGACGGGGACACAGCTGCATGATATTCTTTGGGCCGTCCATGATGGAAAAAACCATGGTAGAAGCGAGGGCAAGGAAAATTCCGGGGAGTTCCCGGTTACGGTGGGAGGTCGAGGGCCGAGCGATCTGCGTTTCTCTCATACACGTACGCGCGTGTGTGCGAGGCGTTGGCTCTAACTGAACCCGAGCGAGGCGTTGGGCTCTAACTGAACCCGAGCGATTGCACTGCAGGCTACACGTTACTGAACCCGAGCGATCGATCGATGGCTGTTAACTGAACCCGAGCGATCGATTCCTTCGCTATTGCTGCTAACTGAAGCCGATTGATGCTGCCTCTCTGGATGAATAGTGAGCATTGTGGGGGGGGGTTTGGATGAACAGTGAGCGGTGGGATTGGATGAACAGGACCCGTGGCGTTGCCTCTGGATGAACAGGACCCCGTGGTGTGGAGGGCTGGACGAATAGGACGATTCCATGGAGGGCTGGATGAACAGTAGATGATGGAGGGGTGGATGAACAGTAGCCCGTGGAGAGGGGTGGTTGAACAGTAGCCGGTGGAGTAGCACGCGGTGGAGGCTGGATGAACAGGAGCCTGTGGATGAACAGTCATAGGTGGAGGCTGGAGGAGGTCAATGGTGGATGAACAGTAGCCCGTGGAGGCTGGAGGTGGTCGATGGTGGAGATGAACAGTATCCCATGGAGTCCCGTTTTGCGGTACGCCACACCCCTCCCGATGAAAAGGACGCCCGTTTCGACCGTAGCACTCCAACACAAGTCCGTTTCGTCCGTTTTGTTGTACGCCACACCCCTTCCAATCAACAGGACCCCCGTTTCGACCTTAGGAGGTCCGTTTCCTCCGTTTTGTGGTACGCCACAACCCTCCCGATCAACAGGACCCCCGTTTCGACTGTAGGAGGTCCGTTTCCTCCGTTTTGCGGTACGCCAGACCTCTCCCAATGAACAGGATCCCGTTTCAAATGTGGCCGGTCAAATACAAGGCTGTTTCCTCCATTGTGCGGTACGCCAGGACTCGTTTCCATCGCCTGTTCCATCCAAGCCCTCTCGATGAACACGACAACGCATTCCGTTCCGACCCAGCCGGTTGGCTCCCCATGAACACGACAACGGTGCTGTTTCTCTGTTCTGACCCAGCCATGTACACGAGCCCTCGCCGTACATATATATGCGTGAGTAGGCATTCGAGACCCCGCTCGTATGTACACATACGTGGCCGTATTTTCTTTCTTGCCACCTGATCGTTGTACGTACGTGTACATGCTACATGCGCGCCTCTACTACAACACGTGTGCGCCTCTACATCCACCAGTATGTACATACACGTTCGCGACCAGAATGACAATGCTACATATGCTTCGACCAGGTGGGTTCCGACTGTCAGGCACTTCCTTGCGTGCGAAGATGTAGCTGGTGGGTCCCAGCAGTCAGGGGGCGAATCGTTTTTTTGGACGCACTTCCTTCCATGCGAAGGTGTGGCTGGTGGGTGCCAGCAGTCAGGGGGGCGAATTGGTTTTTTTTGGACACACTTCCTTGCGTGCGAAGATGTAGTTGGTGGGTCCCCGCAGTCAGGGGGGTGAATTGGTTTTTTTGGACGCACTTCCTTGCGTGCGAAGATGTAGCTGGTGGGTCCCAGCAGTCAGGGGCGAATAATTTTTTCGTCAAATACGGTGGCCCGTCCGGTGGGTCTCCGCTGTCAAGTGGAGGAAAATTATTTTGCGCGTAATAAGGAGGCACTTCCGATGGTGTGGCATACCCAGTTGTCAGCTTCTCCACGTACAGTCCACGTCCGACGAAAGTTGTTCCTTGACCACGTTGACCACGCCACGCCGAGAGCACCACGGCGGTGGACGACGGCGAGGCCTAGGAAGGGGACGACGTGGAGCCAGGGAAGAGGCGGCAGTGGAAGCAGACGCAAAGAGGAGTACGCGGGTTCACTGGTTCGGCTGCGCTGCCGTCACCGTAGAATAATAGGGGGTGTGGGTGAGTGGAGGGATGGCCTCGCCAGCGGTGGGAGTAGTAGGGGGCGGTGAGGCCTCCGCGGCAGCACAGCCGGCCACAGGAGGCAGGAGCAGGTGGCACGACCGGTGCTGCTTTGGGCGGCTGGAGCAAGAAGACCAGAGGTTCAACAAGCACGACGGCCGTTGGATGGACATTGTACGGTCACTGCAGCTAGAATCGTTTATATTGACTAAGTTGACAAAGCCCTTGGTACATCAACCTAGTAGGCCCATATATCAGCTTCCGAAACGGTGCGCCCCAGATGTCAGGGGGAGGAATCATTTTTTGGGCGGGTGAAGCTAGAATATCCGAGATTGAAGAAGAAGCACGACATCCGTTGGATGGACATCCAACGGCCACTGCTGCTAGAACCATGTGTTGACTATAAGTTGACAAAGCCTTGCATACGCGTCAACTCTGTTTTTTAGGGGACGCGTCAACTTAGTAAGGCCAGAAGTGTGTGGCAGAGAACTTATAGCCCATTTGAGATTTGTAAGAATGTGCAGCCCATTTTTGAATTCTAATGGAATTTACTACAACACATTTACAGTTTGTTAAAAGTACAGCCATTTTCAACCCACCGTTCAAAACAGAATTCAATAAAATTTCCCACATTTTGATGGGATCCGAAATATTTTTATCCCGAAATTTCTAGTCAAATTAAATACAATTTCAATATAAATTTATATTATGTAAAAATCCAACGAAACATTGCGCTCGCAACAATTAATGAAATTAAAATATTCAATATCCAAAAATAATATTTTATAAAGTAATTACGTGTTTGGTGCATTTTTTTATAGTTACTGCCCAGTTTTTATAATTACATCCCATTTATTAGTTCGTCAAGCCCATTTTCTTGTTACGCCTAATGCATCCCTCCTAGGAAAGATTTGCAGCCCAGCGGGGCGGAGAATAACAACTTGACCTTTCCTGGGTATTCCTAAAAAAAGTATAGCTGGGCTAGCCATTTTCAGCTTGAAAAAAATTAATATCTGGACTGGATATCTGGCCTGGGCTAGATGGGCCACAGCCCGCCCAGTTAATACCTGCAGCGATGTTTTCGTTGTTGTTCAAAGGAGAAAAATTAATATCTGGGCTAAACATTGAAAAACTCTACAATGCTCACACCTCAAAAACACAAATACTGCTCGAGCTGCTTGGTCCCAACTGTCGGCCGCTTCTTGTGCAATTCTCTCGTTTATTGACTACATAGGTTGACAATGGTGTGGGACCGTGATGTCAGGAAACCAGGAGGAAGCAAAATAAATTATAGTTTTATATATGTATATCTATATCTATACTACTTATTATATATATTTATATTTATTTTTTATTTTATCTTAATTTATATATATAGTGTATCAGTTTTGAGATGGATCCAGAGCTTCAATCATAACCGTTGGTCTCCAAAATCCAAGGGCTAAGATCAACCGGATTTGCCATGAACAGTAGACTGGTGTTGCCGCTGCTGTGTTCTAGAATATTCACGTGGCCCTTCCATAAAAAAAGGCCCATATGTGATGCCTCATGGGCTATATTTTACGGCTTGAGCGCATGACGACTTGAGCCCAGATAAGAAGGTTTGGGAGGAGAAGGGGAAGAAAAAATAATAGAGTAACATAGAGTTTTTTAATGAACCTCCAGTGTTTTAGAAGTGAATGTACACTTTTTTGTATGAATATTAAAACAATTGTGGGTGGAATTCCATTTATCAAAATCACTCCATTATATTTTTTTCGAGTCACACTCCAAAATCACTCCATTCTTTTAAGACATGCATTGCACGTGCATACATACTACTCCCTCCGTCCTAAAATAAGTGACTCAAAAATGACTCAACTTTGTACTAATGTTACTATATAGTTGAGTAAGTTTTGAGTCACTTATTTTGGGATGGAGGGAGTAGTATATAATAAGGAGGCACTTGCGTACGTTAGGCTATGGCCCTTGTGGGTCCCCATTGTCATCCTCTACAAGGAAAGTCATCTCCTCGCCCGCGCGCGCTTTCCGCCCAAAACAGTCAGTGCCGCCCGCCCCGCTTCCCGTTCCCGGTGCAGGCGATTGCTCCACCTTCAAACGACATAAGTGCCGTCCGTCCGTCCATCTGCCGCCCACATTAATGATACCCGGTTGCCGAGGTGGCTACTCCGGCGCCACACGCCCGTCCCTTCGCCGCCCACCATTGCTATATAAACTGCTGCGCCGGCCATAGCAGCAATCATCCGCATTCGTTCCCTTTCTCCTGTCTACACCACTACTGCCCACCATGGCTTCCTCACTCTCCATCGCTCTTCGGGATAGGCGGACGATGGACCAGAAGGAGATGGCAGCCATTGCTGCCGACCGGCTGGCCGGCAGGCAGCCGGAGGACGACGACGTCCCAATGGAGAACATGGTAGTCGACGATCCGGCGCCAACCCCCTCCTCCGCGCCATCCTAACCGGTTCGTTGCACCATGACCATCAGCAAGGCCCGTGCCCAATATATGGACACGGTGAGGCAGATGCGTGAGGAGCAGTTCCGGGAGGCGCAGGCCGACGCCGCCTACAACCACAATCTCCTCCAGGAGCACCTGCAGGCAGAGGAGCAGATCGCTGCGGAGCGGGCGAAGTAGGAGGCGTTGCTCGACTCGTACCGCTCCGCCTGCAAGGGCCTCCTCGAGCGCTGGCGGTATCGCATGCGGGTTACAGAGGCTGCGGCCGCCTACAAAGAGGGCGATGAAGCGGGCGAGGCGCTCTTTGGCGAGACCGAGGATGAGGCAGAGGACAATGCCGGCTCCGATAAGTCACCGCTCGGCTGGCGTCGACGAGGCCCTGCTCTGCTGAGGCCCCGCGGTGCCAACAACGAGACAGAGGACACCGCCGACTCCGGCGAGGCCCCGCCCCGCCAACAACGAGGCAGAGGACATTGCCGGCTCAGCCGAGGCCCCACCCCACTGCCAACGATGCCGCGCCACACAGAAAACAAGGAAGAGTAGAACACGGTAGGTCGCCGCCGCTCGGGTCCAAGTAAGGCCACCGCCGCTACCCTCCGGTTGAAGCCAAGCTAGGCGCGTTGACCATTGACGGCCGGTTAGCTTCTTGGCGGCGACATGGCGTTGGAGAGCTGCGCTGGAGAAGAACGCTGCTTCTACTTAACTGCTGGTGCAGTTGGCTGACTGACACGTTGGCCCAACAGGCCACATGTGTCAGGTACGCAACTGCACCTGCAGTTAAGTCACTGAAGCGTCTGTTCGGCTCAGCGGGACACCGGTGGGTAGCTTCGGTTAATTAATTATACCTCCAGCGCACCCCTTTTTAGTTGAAGAATGTATGAAATGTAATGAAATCAAGCATGTTTATATGAAATCCGACCGTGTATGAATTAATTTATTTCGATTAGTTCGAATTCCTGTATCACTGGCCTTGGATGAACATGCAAAACAATACATACTAGCATTATTCCCAGGGTGATCACCTCGTTTGCAGTAGTTTCACATGTACTCCCTCCGGTCCTTTCTATACAAGTTTTTTCTGCAGTCAAAGTATCTCTACTTTGACCAATCTTATACAAAAAAGTATGCACTTTCATAATGTGCAAAGTAAAAAAGGAACAGAAGGAGTACAAAGAGTTTGAGTAGCTTTTTAGCGTTTCTGTCCATTGCAATCAAACACACAGGGCTGGCAATTCATAGAGATCATTCAAAACAATCGATGATTATGCATCACAGCGACTCACATGTCAGAAGCAATATTTACTTCATAACTAAAGAATAAAGAAAAAAATGGATCGACGCTGCTGACAGCAAGGGCGTCCCATTCGAAAATATCAAACGGATGTCTTAAAATCAATGAGCAAAATTTGACAGGGTTGTCGCATTCCAAAATATCAAATGCCTACGATTGTGGAATGGGCTGGGTTTGCCATCAGTTCAAACATTGACATGGCACCCCGTGCTAAATAAACTAGCTGTTCTTTTTGTGCAGTTCCACCAAAATCAACCAAATTCACGCGTAGCTTGTATGATTTCGCCCTTATATGTTGCAACGCCTTGAACTTATCGGCACCTACTTTCTTGTGGTGGAAATGAATGATTCAATGTATTCATGAACATTTTGTGCAGTTCCCATTGAAATCAAGGTGATCACCCCTGTTTGCACAAATACAAAAAAAGTGATTAGTAAAAAGCAAATTGTACTATGAATTGACAGTTTAAGCAGGCATCTACATGGTCCATGTAGAGCACACTTGTAGAAAAATGGAACTCACCAGAAAGAATCCTAGAATAACATTGTACTCGTGCATCACAGCAAAAAAATGGAGATTTGTCAGTCCTTCTGAGCTGAAGTTAGTTTGGTCTTGTGGGGAGTAATGTAACCATCCTTCAACTGCTCCTTCTGATGAGAATCCTAGAACAACATTGTACTCATGCATCACAGCAAAAAAATGGAGATTTTTCAGTCCTTCTGGGCTAAAGTTAGTTTGGTCTTGTGGGGAGTAATCTAACCATCCTTCAACCGCTCCTTCTAATGAGAAGATAGACAGGGCATCTTCATCCTGGCATAATCGGAACTAGTCACTTCACGTACTCCATATTCTTCTTCAGAGGAAGATGATCCTGTTGTGCAAAGACAACAGGACAACTAAATGCTAGCATCCTATTTGCTCGAAAAAAGGTAAAGGAAATATTTAAAACAGCACAGATGAAGCACTTCTCAAGGACAATACCACTTTTTCATGACAGTATGTAAACAGTAGCACAACACCAATAGAGATGACAAAGCTCAATCATATGGATGAATTAGTGGGCGAGTACCAACCTTTGTCAGGAGGCTTATTGTGTAGAGCATATAGATCAAGCACTTCTCTGGAACCATCTGTTCCTATCTACTGTGGTGGCCATGCTTACTATATACTCCTCGATTAGTTTAATGTTTCCAACATCTTTTTGTGCAGTTCCACTAAAATATATGGTATCTTCAGAGAAGATCCCTGTTTGCACAAGTAGAGATAATTACATATTACATTAAGAGTGTCATCAAATCAGTGGCAAAACAATTGCTCGTTCCAGCCATAGCAATAAATTAAGATGCAAAACCATATCATTACTTGCATCATCACAGTTCCAGTGCTTCATTACAGCACCGGGAGTTGATTTTTGTTTTTCCGCTTGTTCTTCCCCTTCATCACATGGTTCAGTAACAGACAAGCCTTGCCTTCAATGTAAGATTTGGCATGTCAATTAGGGATCACAAGTATAGCACTAAACAATGACATTAATTTTCTGATGAAAGCGGCAAAATACAGGAGAACAGTTGTGAAATATCCTTATCTTACCTCAATGGGATATTACGGTGCACATACAGATTGGAAGTCTTGTCTCCATTTGTGCAGTTCACTAAAATCAAGCAACATTATCATACTAGTAGCACAACATATGAAAGCACACTGCAGAATCATGTGAAAGAAGGCTAGTACTGACCTCTCATGATGCGGAATTCAAACAACTCACAAGAAGAAGATCTAAACCAAATTTGCCTACACGAATGAGATGTAAGATCTCCTCTTGTGCAGTTCCACTAAGATCAAGCAATCAAGCAACGTTGTCGGTGTGACATTTTGGTTGAACTGCACAAAACACTCTTAAAACAAAAGTGTTTTGTGCAGTGCCACAAAAGGTCACAATGGCAACGAGGTGAAGTAGATAACTCTATTTACACAGAGGTGCAAAGGAAACAATTATTGGTCAATAACGGTGGATGACACAGAAGCCAACAAAAAGAAGCATCTACATTATCGCAATGGGAAAGAAAGCGACAGTAGCATTTCTCAAACGGTGGCATTGATTAATATTAACATAGAGATTATATTAACAATAAAATTCGTTGAACATGTAATTTGCATTTAACTGTGGCATTGCATCAATTTTCCGGCGGCATTATTATAGGGTGTTTGTTTACAGGGACATTTTGGTGTAGGGACTAAAAAACCTCCGTGTCAGTCCCATCTAAACCGAACAGGAGGGACTTTTGGGGACTAAAAGTGGGCATTTGGGACTAAAAAAAGAAGACCCCAAGGGAGTCTTTTTGGGACTTTTTCCAACAGTTGCCCCTGCCACGCATCACACCTTGTCTCTATTAGTTCATGTCTCTATTAGTTCATTACTAGGGGAAACATGGTCTTTTAGCATGTCATTTAATAACCTCTAGTCCATGTCTAGTCCCTGGAACCAAGAAGGTAGGGACTAAGGAGTTTTTAACTAAACAGGGCCTTAGATTAACAACAACTAATGAGTTGGACAGGACAGTGGACGCACGAGCACCATGTGCATCTACCGATGTACTGTGGTCATGCACAGTCTTTTGCAACAAAGAACAAACAACCAAGGAGCATATTTGTGTTGGTCCCAGTTTTTTATCTTTAGACACCTTTACCTATGTGAGCGCAGCAAATCTAGTCCTGCTCAAACTCTACAGCCTTGTCCCCCAAAACAAAAGAGATCAGTTCGTTACAGATGTGTGTACTACGTTTGCCATTGTTTTCCCTTTTCGACCAACGTAGGTGCTGGATAGCCAGTCTGTACTAGTACTTTCGCCCATTCCTTTCCTCTTTGAACCACGTTCTAGATTTATGCGATACAACTTTCCCCACTACTTTCTTTCATTCCTTTCCTTTTTGAACCACGTCCTAGATTCATGCTATACAACTTTCCCCTTCATTTCCTCTTTGAACCATGTCCTAGATTCATGCTATATACAACTTTTTCCACTCCTTTCCTCTTTGAACCACGTCCTAGATACATGGTATACATGTAGCTAGAGCAATGCATGCGGAGTAAGTAAATTATACCTTAAGGTTCTTGGGGCGTGGTTCGGTGGGCGACGGGACGGCAGCGAAGAAGAAGGGGTCGGAGGCCCTCTCGCGGCGCCACTGGGTGAAAGTAAACAGCTGCGCCGGTAGTGGATTCCCTCCCTCGCCGACGGCGACAGCGTTAAGCCTCCTTCCCTTCCCGGCAGACGGATCATGCCGGCTCTTTGAGCAGCAGTGAGGGGAGAGAGAGGCCAACGAAGTCTTGTTTAGATCTGGAGAGGGCGAGAGAGTTTGAAGAGAGCAACTACAAGCGCTGAGGCTCCAGCGTGTATATATATACTGGAGAGAGAGTGTAAAGCATGCAATCCCTAGAAAACAAGTGTCGAGGCTGTAGCTTATACGTGATGAGGTGATTATATGGTCACTACGGTCACTACGAGATCGTATAGCTCCGTATCCATCCATTTTGACCAGTCAAAGAATCCTCCTGGCACAAATTATGCTCAAGTGTAGTTATCGAACCCGAGACCTCAAGTTTGATGAGCGAACAGGCTAACCAGCTACACAACGTCCCATTATGTTCAACGAGAGGAAAATATCCTTTTATACATTCCTGCATTCGTGTGACAAGCATGCCGTGTTTTATTCTTGTGTGTGTGTGTGGGAGTCATTGGGATTTCAATCATAATCGTGTCCTGTGGCTTTGGTGGTAAGACTATCCACAGTGGTGCAGAAATAATGCAGCCTTAGTCACCTTACCTCTCTCCACGTAGTACGTTGGGTCCCACCAGTCAGAGGGTGAAGCAAACAAAGTAATAAGAAAAATTAAAAGCGCCAGTGGTGTATCTTACCTCACACATCTCGCTACTGCTTAGGAACACTGTCCAATTGATCCCTCTATTCGCTCAAATACTATTTTAAGTGAATCCTTATTATAACATGCACACAATTTTGGGCAGTTCTATTTGACTTAAGTCAGTGTGCCACCATATCTCGTATACTTACTACTCCCTCCGTCTAGGTGTAATAAGTCACCTTAGAAGGTGCAACGGGACCAAGGTGTGTGCGTGTGCATGTGTGCGTGTGTGTGTTTGTGTTTAACAACATGTGTGTGTTGGAGAGAGTGACAGGTCGACCTACTCCTACAGAGATATGGTGTGTAGTGTACGATTTTAGCCGCAAGAGTCGGTGCATCCTCTCGTTTGCGGGCGTGTCTGATAGGGACATGCGGACAGCTTCCACGCCCGCTCCTGACCAGCCTGGCCCACCCAAAGCCCCTCCATCGCCCGCACGCGCTTCCCGCCCGAAACGATCAGCGCCGCTCCAAAGAATCGGTGCCGCATTCATGCCCGGGCAGAGCGGACATGACCTCTCACTGGCGCAAGAGTGATGGTTGCTTCGTCAGTCCAACTTACTGCTGGGTATATGTGATTTGATGGCTCACTGGTCTTTATTACTGAGGTGGTAGGACTGCCGGATGTCCCACGCTTTCGGCGAAAGGAGGTACTACTAGATTACAATTTTCTCCATTCTTACAGCAGAGGAGTGCAAGAGCAGTGAAAACATGCAGGCTCAGTGATTACATGGCCCACCTCACACTATCACCATATTTTCTGGACACCGTGCGACACCTAACTCTTTACATAGTACTCCCTCTGTTCCTAAATATTACTAGATGAGTCCCCGCGCGTTGCCGCGGAACAGCCGTATATCTCTCTGCGCAAAATTATCGATTTCATATAACTAAAAAAAACTCTATAACCGCATGAAAAATGTGGTAGCCAAACTAAATAAACTCCCATCGTCATTTAGATCATCCCAAGTAAGGAAAAAAGATCAGCCAACTCCTACTGCATAATGGGATTATATTTTTCTTTTTGACATGTTAATGGGACTTAAAAGCTCACTTATATGCATGCTTGCATGCAGACATGTTGATGTGATTTAAAACCCACTCACATGCATGCCATGGTATTTCTGCATGCTTGCATGTGGCTTAGTGCGGAGCCTCTCAACGTCTAGATCAGACGGCTATTATGGACTAATTTAGTTCATCTAATGGCTACATTAATTTTTATAATGTGGCTCAAGGAGAGGATAGAGAATTCCTAGTAGTGGGGGCTAGCTATTACTACTCCCTCCGTTTAGGTGAGTAAGTCATCTTAGGTTGTGCACCATGACCAAGGACGAGGGGAAAACGAGAGGCATTAATGTTTATTTGCTAATTAGTAGCATTGCATGCAATGAACTAACCACTGCATGTCCTGTTTGTAGTCTCAACTCATTAAAAGCATGCACACCCCTCATCTTTTATTGGTTGATATGTCAAAAAACAAGAATCTATGTAGAAGTTAATGCACCGCGCCTAAGTGTTTTGGGATTATTTGGTTTTCATAAGATGACTTACACACCTAGATGGAGGGATTCCACTAGGTAGATAAGTCTTTGTAGAGATTCCACTAGGTGAACTACATACGGAACAAAGTGAATGAATCTACACTTAAAATGCATCTATATACATCTGCATGTGGTTCATGGTGAAATCTCTACAAAGACGTATATTTAGGAACGGAGGAAGTACTAGTATAGTACGTACTATAATTTATCAGCGAGATAAATTTGTACAATGCTATGAAGCTTCTTGCTTCTGTTACATGTATCTTGCGTCCAAGGTTGCCCGTTGCAACATTTCATCAAATACAAAGGAGACTAACATGCATGCTATTGCATCTCAATGGTTGACAAATCATAGCCAATATGTACTCCCTCCGTTCCAAAATAAGTGTCTCCACTTTATGCAAACTTTAGTACAAAGTTGTACTACTACTAAAGTTGACACTTATTTTGGAACAGAGGCAGCTAAAGAAAAAATGATCCATGCAGTCCCTAGTCCTTGAACCGTAAACCCTAACCAGGCTTAAATTTTCTGGCAACGTTCGAACTTCCTAGAAAATGAAGTTTGCAACCTTTTGACCATCGGATCATTTTGTGCAGTTTCACCAAAATCAAGATGAGCATCCCTGTGGAAAAGAAATTGAAGAAGCGTTATTAGAATAAGATTACTAGGACTAGTTGATTCACAAATACAGTACGTAGAAGCCAATAGAGGTATGTCCGGGGCAAAGAAGTAGAGAAATATCCACAAGGAGTGATGTGGCCAGCTGGAGCAGTGGTGCAAGCCGGCTGTAAAGGGAGTTGTACCTGAGGGACGTAGATCAATATTGAGGAGGGCGGCGGGAGGCGGCAACTGTCCACGTCGCGGCAGTGAGCATGGGACGAAGGCAACCTCACCGGCTTTGTGAGAGAGAACGGCGGGGACCCCTGATCGGGACGTGCCGACAGTGGGTTTTCACCGTCGGCGACGCCGACCGCATCTACACTAAGCATCCACCCCTTCCCCCAGCAGACGTGATCCGCCGGAATGTTAGAGATGTGGCCACAGTCGTTTTGTGTGAGAGAGTGTGAAGAGAGCAACCCCAGCAAGCAACCATGTAGGCTGGCCCGTCCTGACTATGTATATAGTGGAGCCGTTTCCTTTTCTCTCCATATGAACCTATCATATTGCGTACATGCCACTGAAGAAAAATAAACTTTATTTATAAATGACACGACACCTACTACACGTTCTCCTATAACCTTGCGCTTGGCATCTCCAAAATATTAACCTTGCGATGGCTCTTCGCCTCTTCGGGAAGTCGAGCAATAATGGTAGTGCAGTATATATCGTTCTGGCTATATGACACTGAAGGAATTGCTGCACGTCCACCACGTGGGCGAGGGTCGAGTGGCGAGGGAGATTGCTACATACGGAGCAAAATGAATGAATCTACACTCTAAAATATGTCTATATACATCATTGTTTGGAGTATGAACTAGTAGTTCATATTTAAATCTACTAAAGGACATATATATTCCAAACAATATGATATAATCTCTATAACCAAGGTATTAGTAGGGACGAGGAGTAAACGGAGGGAGTAGTAATTTTTTCTCCTCGTCCTGTGAGCCACCGCGTGCATGGGCAAGGGAGCTGGCATAAGGCTGAGCAAGCTTCACCTCATCCTACGAGCCACCGCGCCCGTGGGCTGGGGAGATGGCGTAGTAAGCAAGATTCTCCTCGTTCTGTGAGTTGACGGGACACATCAAAATTACTCCAGTGTATAGAGCCTTGCCTCTAAGGTAGGCCCCACATGGTTTGCCTCTTTTTTAATTTAACATAACGCGTCAAGTCGCAGTTTGTTTGTTCACCTGTGGTAGACGTCCTCCCTCCACCAAGTGGACAACTAGTACACGTGCCAAATTACGACGTGGGCTGCCTTTTCGTATAGAAATGAGCTCCACCGTGTACCCGCGCGGGCGTGGTTGGGAAAGAGACGGGAGTACGTGCGCCGTGCATGCACCTCTTATCTTCGTGCACGTCCCCCACCTACATGCGTGTGTGTGAGAGATTCAAACCGCGTTCGTGAGT